>NW_026574881.1:0-17875 GCF_905146905.1 Nyctereutes procyonoides | reverse complement strand
ATCTAATAGTGAAGCTTGCAAATTCCAAAGATAAAGAGAAGATCCTTAAGGCAGCAAGAGACAAGAAGTCCCTGACTTTCATGGGAGGAATATTAGGGTAACAGCAGACCTCTCCACAGAGACCTGGCAGGCCAGAAAGGGCTGGCAGGATATATTCAGGGTCCTAAATGAGAAGAACATGCAACCAAGAATACTTTATCCAGCAAGGCTCTCATTCAAAATGGAAGGAGAGATAAAGAGCTTCCAAGACAGGCAGGAACTGAAAGAATATGTGACCTCCAAACCAGCTCTGCAAGAAATTTTAAGGGGGACTCTTAAAACTCCCCTTTAATAAGAAGTTCAGTGGAACAATCCACAAAAACAAGGACTAAATAGATATCATGATGACACTAAACTCATATCTGTCAATAGTAACTCTGAACGTGAATGGCCTTAATGACCCCATCAAAAGGCGCAGGGTTTCAGACTGGATAAAAAAGCAGGACCCATCTATTTGCTGTCTACAAGAGACTCATTTTAGACAGAAGGACACCTACAACCTGAAAATAAAAGGTTAGAGAACCATTTACCATTCAAATGGTTCTCAAAAAATACCCTAAAAACTATAGAACACTTCTGAAAGAAATTGAGGAAGACACAAAGAGATGGAAAAATATTCCATGCTCATGGATTGGCAGAATTAATATTGTGAAAATGTCAATGTTACCCAGGGCAATTTACACGTATAATGCAATCCCTATCAAAATACCATAGACTTTCTTCAGAGACTTAGAACAAATTATTTTAAGATTTGTGTGGAATCAGAAAAAACCCCAAACAGCCAGGGAATTTTAAAAAAGAAAACCGTATCTGGGGGCATCACAATGCCAGATTTCAGGTTGTACTACAAAGCTGTGTTCATCAAGACAGTGTGGTACTGGCACAAAAACAGACATATAGATCAACGGAACAGAACAGAGAACCCAGAAGTGGACCCTGAACTTTATGGTCAACTAATATACGATAAAGGAGGAAAGACGATCCACTGGAAGAAAGACAGTCTCTTCAATAAATGGTGCTGGGAAAATTGGACATCCACATGCAGAAGAATGAAACTGGACCACTCTCTTGCACCATACACAAAGATAAACTCAAAATAGATGAAAGATCTAAATGTGAGACAAGATTCCATCAAAATCCCAGAGGAGAACTCAGGCAACACCCTTTTTGAACTTGGCCACAGTAACCGGAGAAGGACAAACAGTGTATGTTCTCATTCATTTGGGGAATATGAATAATAGTGAAAGGGAATATAAGGGAAGGGAGAAGAAATGTGTGAGAAATATCAGAAAGGGAGACAGAACATAAAGACTTCTAACTCTGGGAAATGAACTAGGGGTGGTGGAGGGGGAGGAGGGCGGGGGGTGGGGGTGAATGGGTGACGGGCACTGAGGGGGACACTTGACGGGATGAGCACTGGGTGTTATTCTGTATGTTGGTAAATTGAACACCAATAAAAATTAATTTATAAAAAAAAAAAAAGGAAGTGAAAGCTAGCATAACCATGTAATTTATTTTGAGTTATGACAATATTTTTAATTTAAGAAATAGAAGATAAAAAGGAAGGTGTGAGGTGTTGTTTTCTTGGCAAGTAGCTCAGGTCTTTTTCTTCCTTCCCACTGATTTATTATAAATGAACATTATTATATTTCAAGTAAGTAAATTGTTTGACTGAAAAGTACCAGTCTGAAGCAGTGGTACATAAGCAATGTGACCTTGTTCAATTTCATTTGCTCTTGGAGAAGGGGCAAATTTAATATTTTATTTGAAGTTGTTTTTGATTGTTATACATCAAAATAATTCATCTTAGGGCTTAATTATACAGAGAAGTTGTCAGTTTTTAAGTAAGTCCTCAACGTCAAACTAGTACTGATTAGCCAAAAATCCATGTGAATACAAATAGGAATTGACAGTTTGTTATATGCTAAGTTCAGTCCCTGGGAAGAGAATAGGAAGATATAATAAATGATTTTATTAATTCAGCAGATTTTGCTTTTGGCATGCTACCAGCATTCTGGAAACAGGCAATAAAATGGAGGTGTCAGAATATCTCTGGAGATATAGCAAACCTAATTATATAATCAGTAAAGTTGTACAGAGTGTTCTGAGTAGCCTGAGTCATGGAGGAATTTGGCAGAAGCTGATGAATCTGATGAGAGGAGGTACATTTTTAGGTCACCTTTAAAGTGTAGCTATCTAGCCTCTAAAGGGAACTTATCACAGAATCTTAGTTTTAATTCTCCCTTTGTAGAATATTGGAACAGCCAAAAAAATCTTCTGAATTTTAACAATATTTCCTACCTAATTAAAATTATATATAGTAATTATATGATCCTCTAGAATTTGTGACAGTGCTTTTATTCCAACAAAAGTGAGATTGAAAAGAAAGCAGTATATCATCAGCTGTTGAAGCCGTTTTATTTGGTAGACATTAAAAATCATTTGGGGGCACCTGGGTGGCTCAGTCAGTTAAGTGTTGGCCTTCAGCTCAGGTCCTGATCTCAGGGTCCTGGGATCAAGCCCCACTCCGGTCTCTGCTCATCAAGAAGCCTGCTTCTCCCTCTCCCTCTCCCTTTCCTCCTGCCACTCATGCTCTCTCTCTCTCTCTCTCTCTCTCTCTCTCTCTCTCTCTCCTCTCTTTTCTCTCCCTCTCTCGAATAAATAAACCTGCTTCTCCCTCTCCCTCATCCTGCGTCTGCCTCTCCCTTTGCTGCTCCCCTTGCTTGTACTCTCTCTCTCTCTTGCTCTCTCTCTCAAAATAAGTAAATAAAATGTCATTTGAAAGAATAAATATTCCTTGTGTCCTTAGTGACCATTTTTTCTTCCTTTGGGATCTTGCTTTTGTGAGATAAATTACTAGTTTAGGGATGGCCTCATTAACATAGTGAGAGTCCAAAGTCTGTACTTTTGTGTTCTCAGGGTATTACTAATACTTCTAGTATTTAGGACAGTTAAAGTTGGCATTTTTATTAATCTTTTACTAACTCAGTGCTTATTTGACTTGTAAGACTATTCTGTTCCTTGGGTTTCATATATTTTTAAATAGAGTAGTAACATAAAAATTTAATTTTGATATTAGTCTGTTTAAGCATTAGTTTATACATCTTTTTAAAAATGTACAAAAATTAATTTAGAAAACATTTTGACTTCTAGGTCTTATTCCTGGGAAATAATATCTATGGTGTCTGTGAAAATGTTACTTTGAAATCAAAAAGCAGAAGTGCTGTGATTTATTTTATTTTTATTTCTTTGAGAGGGAGAGAGTACAAGGGGTGGGGCAGAGGGAAGGGCAGAGGAAGAGGGAGAATCAGGCTTTCTGAGCAGAGAGCCTGAAATGGGGCTCTGTCCCGGGACCCTAATAAGATCATGACGGAACTGAAGGCAGACGCTTAACTGACTGAGTGACTCAGGCACCCAGAAATGCTATAATTTGAAACAACCTTTTCTACATCGGAATTTAAAAAGTTATATATGGATCTTGAATTTTTTAAAAGGAAAATTTGCATAACTTTAACATCTTAATTTCAGAACGAGAAAAGATCACATTTTCTCTCGTCCAAGCAGTCCTCGTCCTCAAAAAGTCATCTCCAAATGGATTCCAGTAGCAGTGCTGGGAACAGCAGCAGAAACAGTAGTCAGTCAAGTTCTGATGGTAGCTGTAAGACATCTGGAGAGATGGTTTTGTATATGAAAATGCAAAAGAAGGAGCTTGGAATGTAAGAACGTCGAACAAGTAACGCTAATAGTGGATAATACTAGATTCGTTGTAGACCCACCATTTTTTACTGCACAGCCAAATACAATGTTGGCAGGTTTGTAATAATTGCAGTTCTTTGCATTAAATTCTAAAGCACTTGCACATTATTTAAGTTTTAGAGTAACTCTTTGTTGGAATGTAGTATTCCTGTTTTAACAGGTGCCACTGAACTTTGGAGTTAATATAACTTGCTCAAGTTAATACAGCCATAAAATTGTAAGAGCCAGATCTTGAACTTGGTTTTATTTCTAACAATATTTGCTGTATCAGTGCTCGCTTCGCAGCACATATACAATATTTGCTGTATCAGCAGAAAAACAAATATATTAGTTTAATGAAAATAGGGACCTAAATGATCTCCACTGTTGAAACCTTAAATTGTATCTAACAAGGTGAATATAGCAGTAATAATATGCTTTCTTCACTTGGGGGCTCCTAAATTCAACCACCGAATATAGCAGCATTGTTTAAAGAAAAAAGTTTGGTTAGCTGAAAAGTCAGCAGAGTTGTTAGTTTGACATAGGTAACTTTAAAAAAGAGAATGTTCTTAACAAGTAGTTAATAGAATGAAGGAGAGATAGTTGTAGTCATATTCTAATTTCTGCTGGTCCAGAGTAAATGTTTAATGTAAAGTTTATAGTAGTGGGAGCTGCAGTCGTAAGAATGATACAGACAATATAGACCGATTTTTCAGCGTGATCAGAACTAGGATTCAAATACCTTTTTCAATGTAAAACATATCTTTTTTGGTTTCACATCTTAATAAAAAATAGAGCAATAGAAATGAAATAGCAGTTTAATAGGAATGTAAAACACAAAATTGTGATTTTTTTTTTCCCCCCTACATTGCCATATGAGTAACTTTTTTGGATGCCTGTGTGTACACCCTTGTGATTACTGACTCCAGTATTTCTAACAAACAGAAAATAAAAGGCTTACATAAACAAGCATAACATTTTATGAATAAGTATTCCTTTGAACATTTAAGCTGTTAGACTTTACCTTTCCGAGGCAAACAGAGTAAATAAGGCTTTTTTTTATGTATTTTTAGGAGCACAGAGGAAGAATTAATTTGATTGGAAGGTGTCCAGGAGGAGGACTTGACATTATTAAATACTTCTAATTTTTATCTAAAATTTAAAAGAAACACCAGTTTAAAAAGTTGATGTTTGAAATTTTGCTTCATTTGTTTAGGCTATGTTATCTTTAAAAGGAAAACAAAACAAAGCCCAAAAGAATTGTGTTTGTAATGTATAACCATATTGAACTGAAAAGCCAAGCCATTCCTCCGTATTTTTATCAAAAAAATTCAGGTATTTGAGGAAAATTGCAATGACCATCTTGGTTTCCTGAAAGACAGTAATCCCCCCACCTCTTTATTTTAAATCAGTGAAATCATCTCTTCAATGCCAGTTTGAAGTAACAGCGATATCTTTTGGGGATGGAAAAATTAATATTCATGGTAACTGTTAAAAATGAAGTTGAAAATTCTTTTTGGAAACTTTGAAAATAAAAAAAAAGCTTTGTTTCTTTATAGATTTTTCAGGTGTTACCAACAAAAGAAAAAACCATTATTTTTTAGAAAAAACCAATGTAAATAGGGAAATTGTAGAGTTAGAATACTTAGGAAATGAAATGGGTATCATTTAATTCTGAGATTTCAGCTTAGCCTTTAACCACAATTTTTTAAGATAGTCTTGAACGTAAATTTCCATTAAACTTTTTTGATTTTTGGAAGAACCAATATCTGTAACTTGTCTCGTTTTCAAATGATAACATATAAAGGGCCAAGAACATTACGTGAAAAAAAATAGAAATCTGTATTTTTTATTCTTTTTTCTTTCCATTCTTTTTCTTGTCCCTTCTTCTTCCTTTCTTTCTATACTTTCTTTTCTTTTCTTTTTCTTATTCCTTTTTCTTTTCTTTCTTCTCTTTCTTTCTTTCTTTTTTAAGGATTTTATTAGAGAACACATGCAGGGGAGAGCATCAGAGGGAGTGGGAGAAAGCCAGATTGATACCCTGGTGAACAGGGATAGCCCTTATGTGATACTCCGAAATCCCAAGGACCCTGGGATCAAATGACCTGAGTGAAAGACAAGACTGCTTAAACTGACTAAGACCACCCCATGGTGGCCCCCAAAATCTTTATTTTCTTATGAAAACAATTAAAATAAAGACTTTTACTCATTGTTTTAAACTTTTTTGATTCCAACTCTTTAACTTCCTCATTCCTCTTTACTTTTTACTTAAGCATTTGATTGCTTATTTTTTCAGTTATATGGAAGTCAGGTGTAAGAAGTTTGAGTGCTGTTTTCTTACACATATATTTTAATTTTAAAGATTTTTTTAAAAAATATATTCCATGAGAGACACACAGAGAGAAGTCAGAGACACAGGCAGAGAGAGAAGTAGGCTCCCTGTTGGGACTCCATCCTCTCATCTCAAATGCTCCGGCCTCCCACCAGGACCCCCCAGGAACCACTTGAGCCACCCAGGCATCCCCACTTAATAGTTTAAATTGGTGAAAAAATGAAATAAACCTCAATCTGCCTAATCTATAAAGAGATACACACCATCCTTTACTGTGTGTTGCTTGCACTAGTAGGCATTAACCTTGGCAGTGGAGGCAGCAAGTTTTAAGGAAGAGAGGCACAGTTAACATGGCTTTTTCCCCTTTTTCCTTTTTTTTTTTCTTATTAAGATTTAGAATATAAAATCAACCTTTTCCCCTGGTTGATTGATTCCCCATTCCCCCCTCCCTGAGAAGAAAGGGCTAAAGGGATGCCTGCCTGGTGGCTCAGCGCAGTTGAGCGATTGCCTTACCGCCCAGGGCGTGATTCCTGGCTCAAGTCCCACATCAGGCTCCATGTCATGGAGTCTGGCTTTCTCCCTCAGCCCTGATGTCTACCTCGTCTCTCTATGTGTCTTTTCATGAATGAATGGGTTAAAATTTAAAAAAAAGACTAACAACGTTCCTTTTTAGCTTCAGAATTTTTATTAGCTGATTTTGATTTTGCTTTGTAGGGAAATCTATAATCCTGTTTCCCTCCCATTAGAAAGGAAGGGATCTTTAATATTTCCTTCCATTTAATACATAGCCTGAATAAACATTGCTGATAAAGAATATTATTTTAACTAATTAACTGATATTAATTGTAATTCCTTTTTACCTTTTGGTCCATGAGATAAGTTTTCCACCTCAACAGGAAGTATCCTGGTGGTTTAATATTTCTGAATGGTTTTACTAAATATCATAGGATGTTTGGATCTTGGCAGAGAACAAAACCTTACGCCGTCCCCAATTGAGAAAGGGAAGAGTATGAAGTGGCAAGAGGGAATTGGCTCCCACCATGTGTTTCGAGCAATTCTGGTGAGGTGCTTATTTTCTTACCCTGCATTGACTTAATCTTAAGAGCCCCTTTTCAGTAGGTAGTTGAATTGAAAGGCAGAAATCTGTTTTGAATATCTCTATGGCAGAATATTGGTTTTTTCTAAATTACCATTTTAATTCCATTTTTTATATTAGTACATACAGATACAAAAAAATAGGTATGGGGGGATGATACATCTCTTTAAGGCAAAAATAGGCAGTTCTATCTTTCCAAAAGGATATAGTGGTAATAGTTTCTGGAAAGTCCGTGTTTACACTTCCTTCCCTAGTTCTCTTTCAAATAAATGATTCCTTTTTGCTGAAGAATAAAATGGTGGTTACCTTCAACTCTAAATATTTTATATGCACATAACAGGCAATGTGGACCAGTTAACATTTAAAAGTTCATCCCTCAGAAAATGTAAATTGTTAGACATCTTTCTAAACCTTTTTTGAGGTTTTATTAACCTTTATTAATTTAGAAGGAATAATTTGAATTAGTATATATCGAGTTCCTACTTGTAATTTCAAATCGGTGACAAAGATTTGATTTATAGTGTGTGACATTTTATGCCACTGTCTGAAAATAATTGTTAAAATTATTCTTAAATAATTTGAGGAAAGCGGGTAGGGGGTAGGATCCTGAGGTACAAGATAGGAATAGAAGTTGATCTTGATTGGGTTGTTAGTACTTGGAAAGTTCTGAGATGTCTTGCTTCTATGGCATAGCAAATTTATTGTGTTACTGTGGCTCTGAACATCAAGAAGCTTGAGGCAGATCTTATTTTGTGAGGAGAGGGAAGGAGTGGTTTTTCAGCTAGCCATACTTCATTTAATCAACCCAATGGAGTTGACAAGTAAAAAAAAAATTTGTGACCCAGCTGTAATTTTCAGGCTAGCCCTTAATAATTTTTCAAGTAGATTTTGGAAATAAGCACTATTAATTGTTCATAATATGGGATACACCAAAGAATACTAGTTGGAAGAAGAATATCTGATTGTGTGTTCTGTTTGCATATTTTAATGGTTGGATATGACTTTGAAGTTCTTTTACCAAGAACCATAAATTTTCCTTAATTCTTGAGGTAATGTTTAAGGTACCTTAGTATGTATTACTTAACTTTCTTAAGAATGTTTTGTTTTTAAGATTTTGTTTATTTGACAGCACAGGGGAGCGGCAGGCAGAAGGAGAGGGAGAAGGGTGAAGCAGACTCCCAGCTGAGCAAGGAGCCCAGTATGGGACTCCATCCCAGGACCCTGGGATCATGACCTGAATCAAAGGCAAACACTTAACAACTGAGCCACCCAGGCACCCTGAAAAAAGTTTTAAAGTTTGATGGTAGTTATATAGAAAAATAACTTGTAGAAGGGAAAATACATATGAATAGGCATGATAGAAGAAATATATCAGTAATGAGAAGATCTGGGTTCTAATCTTTCCTCTGCTATTAACTAATTATATGACTGGGTAAGTCAGTGAACCTATTTGAGCCAAAGTTTTCTTATTAGTAAAATGAAAAAGTGGTTAGGTGAACTGAGGTCTCATCTAACTTTAGAAGTCCACAGTTCAGAAATCTCAGAGCTCCACTGTTTTTGAAAATGCTACCAGCGTAACCTTAATAGTAAGGTTTTGGCCACCTTATGCTCTAGACTTACGCATTTTTTCCCTTTTTTTATAGGATTACTACAAAACAGGAATAATCCATTGTCCTGATGGCATATCTATTCCTGAATTGAGAGAAGCATGCGACTACCTTTGTATTTCTTTTGAATATAGTACTATTAAATGTAGAGATCTCAGTAAGTATGACGTTTTGGGTATGAGTGCTTTGTAGAGTTACATTATATTGGAATGAAAAGCCTGAAAGACTGATATTTATGTAGACATCAAATATTTAATTGAATTATAAAGCATTGTGAGAATGGTTTGTGGAAGTCTACAGAGATCCTTTTTTTAAGATTTTGTTTACTCTTGAGAGACACACAGAGAGGCAGAGACATAGGCAGAGGGAGAAGCAGACTCCCTGCAGGGAGCCCGATGTGGGACTCCATCTGAGGACCCCGGGATCACCACCTGAGCTGAACATAGATGCTCAACTGCTGAGCCACCCAGGGGTCCCTCTACAGAGATTTTATAAGTTCCATGTGCAATTTTCCAAAATTAAAAAAAAATTGTTTATATATGTATGTATGTATTTTTTGATAGATTCTCCCAGATTTCCTCCTTGACCGCGTCTCTGTCATTTGTTGCAATCTTTATCTTCCAGCTTGGGAGCCCTGGTTTTGGTCAAGAATGGTATTTGGTTTCACTTCTGAGATCACATCAACCAAAAATTTGTAATTTTCTTATACTTCTGATGTAAAGTGATATCCAAAGCCACTATGGAAGATACAAATAATTCTCAAAAACAGCATTTGTCATTAAAGATCTTAGATTGAACATCTAATCCTTATTTGTACAAAGGGTTAAGTGACTTTGTTTAAGAACCTCAAACAGCCTCAGAGCAGAGTCTAGAACTTTGGAAATCCTAACTTTTTGATCAATGTTTTCCCCTCACCAACCTGTTCCTCATCACCCATCCCTCTCACCATTTTGCCATGCCTGAGGAAAGAAAGATGATTATACACAGAAGTCAGAATAAGAGAATTTTCAAAGTTAACTTGGATGTTAAGTAGTTGGAGAAGTTCAGGAGAGGTCATTGTAGGCTAGAGGGATTGGGGAAGAGTTCAGAGGAGGCAGGTAGTAAAGAATAAATAGTGATTTAGAAAGAGTAGAGTAATGAGGTGATTCTAACAGCTGAGATTTTTGGAATAAAGATGCAAAAAATATACTTTAGAAAGAACCTAGTTGGAGCAGAGACTGTCCTGAGCAGAGCAGGACATAAGGACATGAGAATAAAGAGGTGGGCCACATCATAGAAGTTTTTTAACCCAAACCCATGTTCTTATATTTTTTCCTATATGTGGTGAGAAGTCATTTTAAAAGCTTTCTACGCGTGGTAATAGCCTTTTGTTAATCATGGGCTTACAGTTACTTTACTTTATTAACCTCAACTCAACAGTAGCTTGGCATGCCTTCTCAGAGATTAGTTTGTTAGAAACTGTTAATGGGAAATTTTTAATTATTTTTTAAAACAATTTTATTTATTAGCACAAGCAAGGGAGCAGGAGAAGGAGAAGAAGCTCCTTAGTAGGGAACCTGATACAGGGCTCAACCCAGGACCTCATGACCATGACCTAAGCCAAAGGCAGATGCTTAACTATCTGAGCCATCCAGGTGCCTTACGAATGGGAAATTTTATTTAAAAATTTAAGGCACCTACTGTATACTTAAATAGAGCTGTTTTCTTCATGTTTATTTAAGAGCTAAAATGTGTAGTCTTGGGATCCCTGGGTGGCGCAGAGGTTTGGCGCCTGCCTTTGGCCCGGGGCGCGATCCTGGAGACCCGGGATCGAATCCCACGTCGGGCTCCCGGTGCATGGAGTCTGCTTCTCCCTCCGCATGTGTCTCTGCTCTCTCTCTCTCTCTCTCTCTCTGTGACTATCATAAGTAAATAAAAATTTAAAAAAAAAGAAAAAAAATGTGTAGTCTTATTAAGTCTTCCCTTAAGTACCACTTTATTGTTGCTAAACATTCCATAAAGTCTTCATAAAGATATCAATATAGGTGGGATAAAGTGGCTGCTCCACCTCTGAGTATCTATAAATGATATTTAAAAGTTTAAAGTCAAATAGAACATACATAAGTAAACTTGAACAAAGTTTGTTTTTTCACATCTTAAAAAATATCTTTATTAAACCATGAGCATTAATTATTCTGATTGTAGATCCTTGAGTTCAAGTTTTGTGGGTTTTTTTTTAATTCTTGGGGACCATTTTAGTTTCATTTCATATAATTAGATATTCTATTTTGGGGACTATCAGGTAAAAAAATGATGTGGATTTGGTTTTGTAATCCTTTGGACATAGACCTTGTCATTATTAGTAAGTCTCATTTACTTGTTATGGAACTAAAGGTGAGAGTCTTTATGTAAAGTATGTATAATGTTTTTCTAGACTTTTGGCTTTTAAATAATTACTTGTAAATGTTTCTAGAATACTTGTAATACATATTTTTAAAAATACAGAGATTCTCATAGACTTTATTAAAAACAAAACTACATAGAATTTGAGAAGACAAAATGGCCTTGTAAAAACATTAAAGGAGGGATGCTTGGGTGGCCCAGCGGTTGAGCGTCTGTCTGCCTTTGGCTCAGGGTGTGATCCCGGAGTCTGGGGATTGAGTCCCACATCAGGCTCTCCACAGGGAGCCTGCTTCTCCCTCTGCCTCAGTCTCTGCCTCTCTCTGTGTCTCTCATGGATAAATAAATAAAATCTTTAAAACAAAAAAATTAAAAGGATACTGTGGGTGTAGACCTGGATCCAAAACTGAATTGTTTACCTGCTAATACGTGCCTTTACTGAGTATTGGAATGGCACATTACACAAGATGTCTGTGTCTATACCTTAACCTGAAATCATACAAGTACTGAATGTTTACTGGATAGAGTCATGGGTTTGTTTCTTGGGCATGTTACTTAAAACCTTGTTTTAATTCCCTCATCTTTTTTTTAAAGACTTAGTACGTTTATTTTTTTAAAAAGATTTATTTATTTATTCATTCAGAGAGAGCGAGAGAGAGGCAGAGACACAGAAGGAGAAGCAGGCTCCATGCAGGAAGCCCGATGTGGGACTTGATCCCCGGTCTCCAGGATCACACCCCGGGCTGCAGGTGGTGCTAAACCGCTGCGCCACCAGGGCTACCCTAATTCCCTCATCTTTAAAATGGAGACAATAATACTTATTTCACAGGGTTGTTGTGGAGATTAAACGAATAGTGCTTGACACATAGTATTAAATAAGAGTTTGTTTTTTTTAAAAGAGCAATATTAGGAAATGTAAATTTTAAAAATATTCAAATATCATATTATACATGCTATTTTGTAATATTTCAAAGTGAATAGCTGTATTACTAAATACCCTTTAGTAACAACTTGTTTAATGGTTTCCAAGCTATTGAGAAAGGGTGATCAGAGGCAGATCCTGCCTGTGAAGTCACTGAAATGTAGAGACACTGAAATAACAGGAGTCACTTGTGTGTTCTCTCTCTCACTCTCTCTTGCTCTATTTTTTAGTTTGTAGCATCAAACCAGTTTGAAGTGGAGGATAGGAACTATCTATACCTTTTCAACTTTGTGTTTTTTGTTTTTTTTTTAGATTTTTATTTTATTTATTCATGAGAGACAGAGAGAGACAGAGAGAGAGGCAGAGACACAGGGAGAGGGAGTAGCAGGCTCCATGCAGGGAGCCCGACGTGGGACTTGATCCCGGGTCTCCAGGATCATACCCTGGACTGAAGGTGGTGCTAAACCGCTGAGCCACCAGGCTGCCCTCAACTTTGTGTTTTAAATAACACTTTACATATATATTTTTGCCTTAGTAAGTTGGCTAGAATATTTGAACAATGTTTAAAAATTTATTGGTAATTCTGGGATCCTTGTCTTTAAAGGCATTTTCTTTAGGTGTCACTGTGAAGTCACTTCTTTCTTCTTGATTCTTCTTTTGGCTTTTTGACATTCTTCTTTTAGGCTTTATCTTTCTCTCACTTGCTCCCTGATCCTTGATTTCTTGAATGTCCTAAGTATTCTGTCTTAAGCTACCCACTCTCTCTCACAGAATCTATACATTTACTCTAAGTGATGGCATTCATCATTGTGGCTTCAGACACTACCTATACACTGTGGATTTCAATTATTTTATCTCTAATTCTTAATATCAGCTATGTGTTTCTAGTTTCCTATTTAACTTATAATTCCCCTCTCTTATTCAGACTTTTTGTTAGTTCCATGCATATAGTAAATATAGTAATGAATTAGACCTTATCCCTGCCTTTATGGTGTCTGCAGTCTAGTGGGGAAGATAGGCATTCGACAAGTAATGAAAAATGCAGTGAAGAAAGGAGATGCTATTAGAAGTGTATGGTAAAGGGGCTGTGGAAAATCATTATCCAAGTGACATTAAAGCTGAGACCTAGAGCAATAGCAAGGGGGATAAGACACTGACCTTACCAGGCAGCAGCAAAGGTATTTGCTGAGGCTGTCAGGTTGGAATATGACATGCTTAAGGAACTGAAAGAAGGGAAGTATGGCTAGAGTGGAGGGAGGAGTGTGAATGATGAGAAATAAGGCCAGAGAAGTAGGGAGAAAACAAAATTTATTAACTGAATAAATATCTGATGACTTAATTCTCTACCAGTCTGCTCCAGTTCTGGGGATACACATGAACAAACCAGGCAAAACTTAGTGTTCTAATGGAACTTACACTCTTTTGGGGAAGATGGACAAACCAGGTTAACAAATAACATATGGTATGTCAGTAATCAGTGCTGAAGAGTGGGGGGACATAAGGAAAGGACATAGAGTAGCCAGAGAAGCCTTAACTGGAGAGGAAAATTTAATTTCAAGCAGAGGTTAACAATGAGTATAAGGTTTGGGGTAGCTTGCCTGGCATGTCTGAGAGCAGCAAAGAGTTGGAGTGAAGTAAATTTGAGTGTCCTCAGTAGGAGATGAGGGTAGAAAGGGATCTAAGTCATGTAAGACCTTTATCTTGGCTTTCACTCTAAATGACATGGGAAGCCATTGGAGGGTTTTGAACAGAGGAGTGATGTGATCTGTGAGATTGCCAGGTTGAATTCTGTTCACACAGAATTCAGTATGGAGTTGTGCAGTGCTGTAGTCCTGATCTGACTATGTTTTAAAAGAATTACTCTGGGGCACCTGGGGCCTCAGGTTGAGTGTCTGCCTTCAGCTCAGGTCATGATCCTGGGGTCCAGGGATCAAGTCCCACATCAGGCTCCCTGCATGGCATCTGCTTCTCCCTCTGTTTGTGTCTCTGCATCTCTCTCTGTGTATCTCTCATGAGTAAATGAATGAAATCTTAAAACTAAGAAAAATAAAAGAATTACTCTTGGCTATTGTATTAGAACTGGATTGCAGTGAGGGGATTAAGCTAAAAGCAAAGAGATAATTAGGAAGCTATTGCCATAATTCAAGTGAGATAGAGTGGTAGCTTAAATCAGAGGAGAAGCACTGGGAGGTGATCAAATTCTGGATATATTGATAGTAGAGTTGTCAGGATTTGCTTGTTGATTGAATTATGGGATGGGGAAAGAGAAGAGGACTTAATTAAATGGAAATGTGAACTTTCCATTAAGTGAGATGGGGGAGACTTGACGGGGAGCAGAAATTTAGAAGCTTGATTTGGGACATGTTAAGTTTGAAATACTTACTAGAAATCCAAGTGGAAATGGTTAGTGTGGCATTGGGTATACAAGTTTAAAGTTCAGGAGAGAAATATGGGCCAGAGTAAATTTATATGCAGGATATACACCCCCCACATACATATATACATATATAGGATTTATGTAGGATATGTATTTATGTGTAGTATTTAAAGAAAATATTTTTAGGGGACTCTACACATTGATCTATAATCTCCCTTTTCATGTAACAAGTCTTTATGGACCAAGTTGAGGATTTGGATAGTATAAGCCTTGAGAGAGTTAAACTAGTGGAGTTGTATGATTTGGCTGCTGTGGGGAAGATGAATTACACAGGGGCAAAAGTAAATGCTGGGGGAATGTAATTAGGTTTTATAGTAGTTTGGGTGAGAATTAAGGATGACTTGGACTTGGGGGCTTTGGGGATGGAATGTGTTCTAGTTAAGTATTGCTGTGTAATAAAGCATTCCAAACTTAGCATGAAGTATTTTTATTCTGTGGGTCAAGAATTCAGACAAGGTATAGCAGAGGTGGCTTGTGTCTGCTTCAAATATCTGAGATCTCATGAATAATTGAAGAGTTGAGATGATGCAGAAAGCTGTAGGATTCTTTACTCATATGTCTTCTGCTTTCACTGGGATGATTTAAGGGCTGAGTTCAGCTAGGACTGTCAAACAGAGAACCTACATGTGGCCTCTGTGTGCATCTTGGGCTTCTCTAAGTCTGGAGACTGAGTTCAGCAGGTAAGCACTTGGAGAGAGAATGTTACCCAGGACCAAGGCAAAACATGCATTCTCACCTCTGCCATGCTGCCCTGGTTACAAGCATGTCAGTATGACCATCTTAGGTTAAAGGAAGAGGAATTAGACTCCATCTCCAGGGAGGAGATGTCAAGGTCCCATTGTAGAAAAGCATATGGTATAAGAGATTTTGCAGTTATCTTTGGATAGCATCTCCCAGAGAAGAAAATGACACAATTCAAGATGCATTTAAGAGGTGGACTTGATAGGGCTGGGGGAATGATTGAATTAAAAGATGAAAGAGGAATCGAGGATTCACTTTTATTTATTCTACAAATATTTAAGTTCCTACTATATGCCTTGTACTTTTCTAAGATGATTCTGAGAAATGAATGATGATGATGATGCCATTTACTGATTTGGGATACACTGCAGGGAAAGGCACATATGATTAAATCAACTTTTAGTATATTGAGTTTGAAGGTGCCTGTGATGTAGCATCCCAATGGAGACTTCCAGAAGGCAGTTGAATATAAGGCATCTAGAATATAGAAGACAAGAATTAGAATAAATTTGGGAATTATCAGCATAAGGTAAGAGAAGGAAAAATTGTCTTGAGAAACATGAATATTTAATGAACAGCTAGAGGAGAAAAATTTGGCAAAGATGATTGAAGAAGAACATCCAGAGGAGAAAGAAAACTAGGGATAGTGGCATCAGAGATTCTTAAGGAAGAGAGGGTTTTAAGAAGAAGGTGGTGGTCCCTGTGAGAGATTCAGCCAGGAGGTCAGATAAGAACAGGATCAAAACATACTCATTATTTTTAACAATCTGATAAAGGAGGCTATATTGAGAGAAGTTTTGAGGAATACTGAGTATGGAAGCCAGATTGGAATTGGTTCAAAAGTTAAAGGAAAAAGACTATGTTGATATATCTAGGAGTTCGGCAATAAATGAAATTAAAAAGAAATCAATGGGAATTAGGAACGCCTGGGTGGCTCAGTGGTTGAACAGTCTGCCTTCAGCTCAGGGCATGATCCTGGGGTCCCGGGATCAAGTCCCGCATCGGGCTCCCTGCAGGGGGCCTGCTTCTCCCTCTGCTTGTGTCTCTACCTATCTCTCTGTGTGTGTCGCGTGAATAAATAAAATCTTTTTTAAAAACTGGAATTAGCCAGCCTAGAGAGAGGCATGGTGAAATTATAACATATATTAATTACTTAATCACTTATATCACTATATATTATTAATAATTATTATATAATTGTGATGTTTTAGGGGGAAAAGACTCTCCCTTGGGAGACTATAGCTTAGATTGAGTTCTAGTTTCTGCTCTAACTCTCCTCGTAGTTCCTGAACTAGTAGTGCTTTAGGAGATAGGACATTGCCATTGTCATAGGAAAAAAAATTAGATCAGTGCAAGTGATTTTTGTGGCTCTCTTTTTGGGCAATTGAAGTTATTCACTATGTTTATACTTAAGGAGGGTGATGTGAAATTATCTTTTACCCCTCTGAATTCTAGGGTCAGGTCTGCTACATAAGTCCTGTACCATCCTATATTTTGCTTGGCCTTTTGCCTGCCTTATCCCAAAGCCAATTCACTTCTTTTTTCTACACTGAAATATTAATGTTGTTTGTGAATAATTTTTTGAGAAAGAAAACATAGGAGAAGGAATTATGAGAGCTATTTTAGTTCAGTGGACAATCTGAAAACATCCTTAAGATATACTTTTAAGATATAATTGCATATATTGATGGAAGACAACATGAAATAATAAAAACACTACCCTGGGCTAAATTGGGGGTGGGGACTCAATTCTGATTTTGCAAATTAATTTTGTAACCTTAGGTAGGTCACTTCCTAAAGTATAAAATGAAGGAGCTTATGTTAGATGCTTTTAATTTGCCCTTCTTTCTATAAGATTCGTTTCTGTAAAATCTCTTCCTAGGAAAAGTTTTGTTGACTATAGAATAACCACTGTATTTTGTCTGTAGGGCTGCAGAGTAGATGGTGAACTAATTTTAATATTTTGTGTGTGTGTTGCTTCTGCTCTTTTACTCATCAGTCATCAGAAAAATCAAGATATTTTTTGTTGGATTCATTTCAGGTGCCCTAATGCATGAGTTATCAAATGATGGTGCTCGTAGACAGTTTGAATTTTATCTGGAAGAAATGATCCTGCCTCTCATGGTAGCTAGTGCCCAGAGTGGGGAACGAGAATGCCACATAGTAGTGCTTACAGATGATGATGTGGTTGATTGGGATGAAGAGTATCCCCCACAGATTGGAGAAGAGTATTCACAAAGTAAGTACTGTGGCATGTTTTCTCTCTTAAATCATCACAGATTCTTTATCTAATACCGATCAAAGGACAGTTTTTATAAAGTACATTGAACTCTTACCTACGCCAGGAGTCAGTAAACTACGAGCTGTGGATCAAAATCCAGCCTATTGCCTGTTTTTATAAATAAACTTTTATGTATTGTCTATGGCTGCTTTTGCGCTACAATGGCAGAGTTGAGTAGTTGCAACGGAGACCGCATGGCTCGCAAAGCCCAAAAAGTATTTACTCTGGCCCTTTACATAAAAAATATGCCCACCCCTGTCATGCACAGAAATGGTTTGCTCTTTGTTGAGTATCTGGATCTTGATA
>NW_026574880.1:10000-12500 GCF_905146905.1 Nyctereutes procyonoides | reverse complement strand
TGTGAGTGTAGTGCGAGTGTGATTGAGTGCGAGTGCATGTGAGTGTGAGTGCGAGTGTTGTGAGTGCGAGTGCGAGTGTGAGTGTGAGTGCGAGTGTGAGTGTGAGTGCGAGTGTGAGTGTGAGTGCGAGTGTGAGTGCGAGTGTGAGTGTGAGTGCGAGTGTGAGTGCGAGTGTGAGTGCGAGTGCGAGTGCGAGTGTGAGTGTGAGTGCGAGTGTGAGTGTGAGTGCGAGTGTGAGTGCGAGTGTGAGTGTGAGTGCGAGTGTGAGTGCGAGTGCGAGTGTGAGTGCGAGTGTGAGTGTGAGTGCGAGTGCAATTTTTTATTTATTTTTTTGTTTTTTGTTTTTTTGTTTTTGTTTTTTTTGTTTTTTTTTGTTTTTTTGCGAGTGCGATTTTGAGTGCGAGTGCGAGTTCGAGTGCGAGTGTGAGTGGAGTGCGAGTGTGAGTGCGAGTGTGAGTGCAGTGCGAGTGTGAGTGCGAGTGTGAGTGCGAGTGTGAGTGCGAGTGTGAGTGCGAGTGTGAGTGCGAGTGCGAGTGTGAGTGTGAGTGCGAGTGTGAGTGCGAGTGTGAGTGCGAGTGTGAGTGCGAGTGTGAGTGCGAGTGCGAGTGTGAGTGCGAGTGTGAGTGTGAGTGTGAGTGCGAGTGTGAGTGCGAGTGTGAGTGCGAGTGCAATTTTTTTAATTTTTTATTTTTTTTGTTTTTTTTGTTTTTTTTGTTTTTTGTTTTTTTTTGTTTTTTTGCGAGTGCGATTTTGAGTGCGAGTGCGAGTTCGAGTGCGAGTGTGAGTGCGAGTGCGAGTGTGAGTGTGAGTGCGAGTGTGCGAGTGTGAGTGCGAGTGCGAGTGTGAGTGCGAGTGTGAGTGTGAGTGCGAGTGCAATTTTTTTATTTTTTATTTTTTTTTTTTTTTGTTTTTTTTGTTTTTTGTTTTTTTTGTTTTTTTGTTTTTTGCGAGTGCGATTTTGAGTGCGAGTGCGAGTTCGAGTGCGAGTGTGAGTGCGAGTGTGAGTGCGAGTGCGTGAGTGCGAGTGTGAGTGCGAGTGTGAGTGCGAGTGCGAGTGCGAGTGTGAGCGTGAGTGCGAGTGTGAGTGTGAGTGCGAGTGTGAGTGTGAGTGCGAGTGTGTGAGTGTGAGTGCAATTTTTTTATTTTTTTATTTTTTTGTTTTTTTTGTTTTTTTGTTTTTTTTTTGTTTTTTTGCGAGTGCGATTTTGAGTGCGAGTGCGAGTTCGAGTGCGAGTGTGAGTGCGAGTGCGAGTGTGAGTGCGAGTGTGAGTGCGAGTGCGAGCGAGAGTGCAAGTGTGAGTTGAGTGCGAGTGCGTGTGTCGAGTGTGAGTGCGAGTGCGAGTGCGAGTGTGAGTGTGAGTGCGAGTGTGAGTGCGAGTGCGAGTGTAGGTGTGAGTGCGAGTGCAATTTTTTTTATTTTTTTATTTTTTTTTGTTTTTTTTGTTTTTTTTTTGTTTTGTTTTTTTTGTTTTTTTGCGAGTGCGATTTTGAGTGCGAGTGCGAGTTCGAGTGCGAGTGTGAGTGTGAGTGCGAGTGTGAGTGCGAGTGCGAGCTGAGTGCGAGTGTGAGTGTGAGTGCGAGTGTGAGTGCGAGTGTGAGTGCGAGTGCGAGTGTGAGTGCGAGTGTGAGTGCGAGTGCAATTTTTTTATTTTTTATTTTTTTGTTTTTTTTGTTTTTGTTTTTGTTTGTTTTTTGCGAGTGCGATTTTGAGTGCGAGTGCGAGTTCGAGTGCGAGTGCGAGTGTGAGTGCGAGTGCGAGTGTGAGTGCGAGTGCGAGCAGAGTGCAAGTTGAGTGTGAGTGCGAGTGCGTGAGTGCGAGTGTGAGTGCGAGTGCTGTGCGAGTGTGAGTGTGAGTGCGAGTGCGAGCGTGAGTGCGAGTGTGAGTGTGAGTGCGAGTGCAATTTTTTTATTTTTTTATTTTTTTGTTTTTTGTTTTGTTTTTTTTTGTTTTTTTGTTTTTTTGCGAGTGCAATTTTTTATTTTTTTGTTTTTTGTTTTTTGTTTTTTTGTTTTTGTTTTTGTTTTTTTGCGAGTGCGATTTTGTGAGTGCGAGTTCGAGTGCGAGTGTGAGTGCGAGTGTGAGTGTGAGTGCGAGTGCTGTGCGAGTGTGAGGTGAGTGCGAGTGCGAGTGTGAGTGCGAGTGCGAGTGTGAGTGCGAGTGCGAGTGTGAGTGCGAGTTCGAGTGTGAGTGCAGTGTGAGTGTGAGTGCGAGTGAGAGTGCGAGTGTGAGTGCGAGTGCGAGTGTGAGTGCGAGTGTGAGTGCGAGTGCAATTTTTTTAATTTTTTATTTTTTTTGTTTTTTTGTTTTGTTTTTTGTTTTTTTTTTTTTGTTTTTTTGCGAGTGCGATTTTGAGTGCGAGTGCGAGTTCGAGTGCGAGTGTGAGTGCGAGTGCGAGTGTGAGTGTGAGTGCGAGTGCCTGTGCGAGTGTGAGGGTGAGTGCGAGTGCGAGCGTGAGTGCGAGTGCGAGTGTAGGTGTGAGTGCGAGTGCAATTTTTTTTA
>NW_026574880.1:0-5000 GCF_905146905.1 Nyctereutes procyonoides | reverse complement strand
GCGAGTGTGAGTGCGAGTGTGAGTGTGAGTGTGAGTGCGAGTGTGAGTGAGTGCGAGTGTGAGTGCGAGTGTGAGTGTGAGTGCGAGTGTGAGTGTGAGTGCGAGTGTGAGTGCGAGTGTGAGTGCGAGTGTGAGTGCGAGTGTGAGTGTGAGTGCGAGTGTGAGTGTGAGTGCGAGTGTGAGTGCGAGTGTGAGTGTGAGTGCGAGTGTGAGTGCGAGTGTGAGTGCGAGTGCGAGTGTGAGTGCGAGTGTGAGTGCGAGTGTGAGTGTGAGTGCGAGTGTGAGTGCGAGTGTGAGTGTGAGTGCGAGTGTGAGTGCGAGTGTGAGTGTGAGTGCGAGTGTGAGTGCGAGTGCGAGTGTGAGTGCGAGTGTGAGTGCGAGTGTGAGTGTGAGTGCGAGTGTGAGTGTGAGTGCGAGTGTGAGTGTGAGTGCGAGTGTGAGTGTGAGTGCGAGTGTGAGTGCGAGTGTGAGTGTGAGTGCGAGTGTGAGTGTGAGTGCGAGTGTGAGTGTGAGTGCGAGTGTGAGTGCGAGTGTGAGTGTGAGTGCGAGTGTGAGTGCGAGTGTGAGTGCGAGTGTGAGTGCGAGTGTGAGTGTGAGTGCGAGTGTGAGTGTGAGTGTGAGTGCGAGTGCGAGTGTGAGTGCGAGTGTGAGTGTGAGTGCGAGTGTGAGTGCGAGTGTGAGTGCGAGTGTGAGTGCGAGTGTGAGTGTGAGTGCGAGTGTGAGTGCGAGTGTGAGTGTGAGTGCGAGTGTGAGTGTGAGTGTGAGTGCGAGTGTGAGTGCGAGTGTGAGTGTGAGTGCGAGTGTGAGTGTGAGTGCGAGTGTGAGTGTGAGTGCGAGTGTGAGTGTGAGTGCGAGTGTGAGTGTGAGTGCGAGTGTGAGTGTGAGTGCGAGTGTGAGTGCGAGTGTGAGTGTGAGTGCGAGTGTGAGTGCGAGTGCGAGTGTGAGTGCGAGTGTGAGTGCGAGTGCGAGTGTGAGTGCGAGTGTGAGTGTGAGTGCGAGTGTGAGTGTGAGTGCGAGTGTGAGTGCGAGTGTGAGTGCGAGTGTGAGTGTGAGTGCGAGTGTGAGTGCGAGTGTGAGTGTGAGTGCGAGTGTGAGTGCGAGTGTGAGTGCGAGTGCGAGTGTGAGTGTGAGTGCGAGTGTGAGTGTGAGTGCGAGTGCGAGTGTGAGTGCGAGTGTGAGTGTGAGTGCGAGTGTGAGTGTGAGTGCGAGTGTGAGTGCGAGTGTGAGTGCGAGTGTGAGTGTGAGTGTGAGTGCGAGTGTGAGTGTGAGTGCGAGTGTGAGTGTGAGTGCGAGTGTGAGTGTGAGTGCGAGTGTGAGTGTGAGTGCGAGTGTGAGTGTGAGTGCGAGTGTGAGTGTGAGTGCGAGTGTGAGTGTGAGTGTGAGTGCGAGTGTGAGTGCGAGTGTGAGTGTGAGTGCGAGTGTGAGTGTGAGTGCGAGTGTGAGTGTGAGTGCGAGTGTGAGTGTGAGTGCGAGTGTGAGTGCGAGTGTGAGTGCGAGTGCGAGTGTGAGTGCGAGTGTGAGTGTGAGTGCGAGTGTGAGTGTGAGTGCGAGTGTGAGTGCGAGTGTGAGTGTGAGTGCGAGTGTGAGTGTGAGTGCGAGTGTGAGTGTGAGTGCGAGTGTGAGTGCGAGTGTGAGTGTGAGTGCGAGTGTGAGTGTGAGTGCGAGTGTGAGTGCGAGTGTGAGTGTGAGTGCGAGTGTGAGTGCGAGTGTGAGTGTGAGTGCGAGTGTGAGTGTGAGTGCGAGTGTGAGTGCGAGTGTGAGTGTGAGTGCGAGTGTGAGTGCGAGTGTGAGTGCGAGTGTGAGTGTGAGTGCGAGTGTGAGTGTGAGTGCGAGTGTGAGTGCGAGTGTGAGTGTGAGTGCGAGTGTGAGTGTGAGTGTGAGTGCGAGTGTGAGTGTGAGTGCGAGTGTGAGTGTGAGTGCGAGTGTGAGTGCGAGTGTGAGTGCGAGTGTGAGTGTGAGTGCGAGTGTGAGTGTGAGTGCGAGTGTGAGTGTGAGTGCGAGTGTGAGTGCGAGTGTGAGTGTGAGTGCGAGTGCGAGTGTGAGTGCGAGTGTGAGTGTGAGTGCGAGTGTGAGTGCGAGTGTGAGTGCGAGTGTGAGTGTGAGTGCGAGTGTGAGTGTGAGTGCGAGTGTGAGTGCGAGTGTGAGTGCGAGTGTGAGTGCGAGTGTGAGTGCGAGTGTGAGTGCGAGTGCGAGTGTGAGTGCGAGTGTGAGTGTGAGTGCGAGTGTGAGTGTGAGTGCGAGTGTGAGTGCGAGTGCGAGTGTGAGTGTGAGTGCGAGTGTGAGTGCGAGTGTGAGTGCGAGTGTGAGTGTGAGTGCGAGTGTGAGTGCGAGTGTGAGTGTGAGTGTGAGTGCGAGTGTGAGTGAGTGTGAGTGCGAGTGTGAGTGCGAGTGCGAGTGTGAGTGTGAGTGCGAGTGCGAGTGTGAGTGCGAGTGTGAGTGTGAGTGCGAGTGTGAGTGCGAGTGTGAGTGTGAGTGCGAGTGCGAGTGTGAGTGCGAGTGTGAGTGCGAGTGCGAGTGTGAGTGCGAGTGTGAGTGTGAGTGCGAGTGTGAGTGTGAGTGCGAGTGTGAGTGCGAGTGTGAGTGCGAGTGTGAGTGCGAGTGTGAGTGCGAGTGTGAGTGTGAGTGCGAGTGTGAGTGCGAGTGCGAGTGTGAGTGCGAGTGTGAGTGCGAGTGTGAGTGCGAGTGTGAGTGCGAGTGTGAGTGCGAGTGCGAGTGTGAGTGCGAGTGAGTGCGAGTGTGAGTGCGAGTGTGAGTGTGAGTGCGAGTGCGAGTGTGAGTGTGAGTGCGAGTGTGAGTGCGAGTGTGAGTGCGAGTGCGAGTGTGAGTGTGAGTGCGAGTGGAGTGTGAGTGCGAGTGTGAGTGCGAGTGTGAGTGTGAGTGCGAGTGTGAGTGCGAGTGTGAGTGCGAGTGTGAGTGCGAGTGTGAGTGCGAGTGTGAGTGCGAGTGTGAGTGCGAGTGTGAGTGTGAGTGCGAGTGTGAGTGCGAGTGTGAGTGCGAGTGTGAGTGTGAGTGCGAGTGTGAGTGCGAGTGTGAGTGCGAGTGCGAGTGTGAGTGCGAGTGTGAGTGCGAGTGTGAGTGTGAGTGCGAGTGTGAGTGCGAGTGTGAGTGCGAGTGTGAGTGCGAGTGTGAGTGCGAGTGTGAGTGCGAGTGTGAGTGCGAGTGTGAGTGCGAGTGTGAGTGCGAGTGTGAGTGTGAGTGCGAGTGTGAGTGCGAGTGTGCGAGTGTGAGTGCGAGTGTGAGTGCGAGTGTGAGTGCGAGTGTGAGTGCGAGTGTGAGTGTGAGTGCGAGTGTGAGTGCGAGTGCGAGTGTGAGTGCGAGTGTGCGTCCCTGCAAGTCTCTCACACACGTCTGTGGTGAAGATGTTCGAAACTCCTTCTGCAGGCACTGTGGAACTGTGAGGGACTGAGTGTCAGCTCAACTCTTAGAAGTAAGTTGCCTTTGGACCAGGCGTTCAGCTAGCTTCTCCCGTATGGAACTTAGTACGGAGTCCCAGGCTCACACGGGCTAATTACTGGGAAACCACTGGAGTGAGCTAGGAGGCACTAGTCTCATGGGCCGGGACTTTCCACTTCCCACTCACAACTCTTCAGGCAAGCATCGATCCTAGTCCTCTTAGGAGCCAAGTGACCCTGCAGGCAGTGTGTGGTGGGTACAGGCCGCAAGCTCAACTCTCAGGAGTGTGTAGGCCCGGGAAGGCCGATGTCTGCTAACCACTCCTACCGGGGAGTTAGAACCTAGCTACACTCTAACTGAACAAGGCCGTTTGCAATCACACTATTCAAATCACATACACGTGAGTCCAGGCCTGACGCTTCCACATGCCTTTCTCACAACCTGTCCCTGCACCTAACATGAGGATGTTAGCGGCTACGTCTCCAGGCAGGCCCGATGCGGGAGGGTCCTGCCGTGAGCTCAACTCTCAAAAGGAAGCAAGCCTCCAAAGCGGCTTTCCACTAGCTGCGTTCTGATGGCCGGGAGAACGTGGCAGCGTTGGAAGTCAGGACGTGCCGGGAATGCCGCTCTGCTGCACCTGGAGTCACAACCACTGAAGCCTGCAGCTTGCCCCTTGCGTCCCATGAGCTTCTTCTGACAAACATGTCTAGTGAGGATGTTCGTAACTCCGTGTGCAGGCAGTGTGGAACTGGGAAGGACCGAGTGTCAGCTCATCTCGCAGAAGGAAGTTCCCCTGAGAGAGAGCGTTGAACTAGGTTCTCAGGTTTGCAAGCTAGTATGTAGCTCCCAACGGACGGAGGATTTCCTCAGCGGTCGCTGGATTGAGCTGAGAGACGCCTGCCTCTCGCAAACCTTGCATCCCGCATCGAACGAAATCCTTTGGAGGCGAGGCATACAGGCGGTCAGCATGTGGGAGGGACAAGCCATCAGCTCAATACAAAGGAGTGTGCATGCCTTGGAGGCAGCCGTCCCCTAGGCGCCAAACTGACAAGGCAGTCTCTTGGTTCTCTCTCTGCTGCCTCTGTCCCGCAGAGAAGGAAAGGCTGTGGAAGCAAAACATACAGGCAGTCAGGATGGGGGAGGGGCAGGCCGTAAGCTCAACTCGCAGAAGTGTGTGTGCTTTGCAGGCAGATGTCTGCTAGACGTGATTGATGGGAGCTGGAACCCAGCTAACCTCTAAATAAACAAGGAAGTTTGCAATCGCTGTATTGAACTCAGATACACGTGAGTGCAGGCCTGTCACTTCCACATGCTTTTCACACAACCTCTTCCAGCACCTCACATAAGGATGCTAGGACCTAGGACTCCAGGCAGTCAGTCAGGACGCGGCAGGGTCCAGGCCTGACCTCACCTCTCCCAAGGAAGCATGCCTAGAAGCCAGCGTTCAACTAGATGCGTTCTTATGGCAGTGAGCACGTAGCAGCAGTTTAAGTCAGGAAGTTCCGAGAATACCACTCAAATACACCCGGAGACACCTTCCCGGTCTGCAGTGTTCCCCTTGCGTCTCACAAGCCTCTGACACACGCCTACGGTGAAGATGTTCGAAA
>NW_026574879.1:0-17619 GCF_905146905.1 Nyctereutes procyonoides | reverse complement strand
AGAACTGAAAAAGATAACAGAAGTCATTTTTAAAAAAACGAAACTCTCCAGTGGGGCTCAAGACTAGGTAACACTTCTTATGTGTTTGTTTTCTGGCTTATTTTTTGAAACCAAAAATGGGCTCCATTCCCTCTGCGCAGTTCCCACCACCTAGACGCATGTCCTGAGGCTGTCAGCAGGGGGCGCTGTGCACCTGCTCAGAGCTGGCCAGGCCTGAAACCCACTGAAATGGTTCCACCTGCCTGGGCCCTGCCCTGGTGCTCACTGCCAGAGGGAGAGATGACAGCAGCTGTCTCCTCCCAGGGGACAAACCCATAGCTCTCACCCACCCAGAAATCCTCCCTGGATGGAAGCTACTAGCTGGGCTGAGGATCCAGAATCAGATGGCACTGTGGGCTCCTATTTGCACAATATACCACCAAGCACACACTTTATTCCTGGAGCTGAGGAGGAGATAAAAGAAACATCCCAAAAACAAATCAGAATGAAACTGAGATATGACCTCACACAAGTCATAACAGCTAACAACAAGGAAACAGAAGTTGTGGGCAAAGATACAGATAATGGGGAACCCTCTTGAACTATTGATGGATGTGCAAACTTGTGTAGCGGTTCTGGGAAACAGTATGGATGATACTCAAAACGTTAAAAATAGAACTATCCTATTATACAGCAATTTCCCTCCTAGCTGTTTACCAAATACAATAATATTAATTCAAAGAGATACATGATCCACTACGTTCATAGTAGCATTTTCAACAAGCCCCACATTACAGAAAGAGCCCAGGTGTGTGTGTCTAAAGATACTTATAGGTATAGATATATTCCATTATATATATAATGCAATATTATTCAGTCATGAAAAAAGAATGAAATATCGTCATCTGCAACAATGTCGATGCAGATAGTATGATACTAAGTAAAATAAGTCAATTAGAGAAAGACAAATATATGATTTCACTTGTGTGGAATTTAAGAAACAAAACAATGTCCACAATAGCCAAACTGTGGAAGGAGCCTCGGTGTCCATCGAAAGATGAATGGATAAAGAAGATGTGGTCTATGTATACAATGGAATATTCCTCAGTCATTAGAAATGACAGATACCCACCATTTGCTTCAACGTAGATGGAACTGGAGGGTATTATGCTGAGTGAAATAAGTCAATTGGAGAAGGACAAACATTATATGTTCTCATTTATTTGGGGAATATAATAATAGTGAAAGGGAATATAAGGGAAGGGAGAAGAAATGTGTGGGAAATATCAGAAAGGGAGACAGAACATAAAGACTCTTAACTCTGGGAAACGAAGTAGGGGTGGTGGAAGGGGAAGAGGGCAGGGGGTGGGGGTGAATGGGTGACGGGCACTGAAGGGGTCACTTGACGGGATGAGCACTGGGTGTTACTCTGTATGTTGGCAAATTGAACACCAATAAAAAATTTATTATAAAAATATAAAAAAAGTATTAAAGGGGAAAAAGAGAGGAAGGCCAAATTCAGGTATTTCATATTACAAAATTTCTATTGCATCAGAATTATAGATTGAGGATAAGTACATTTCTTCTAGAAAAAGGAACATTATCAATCTTCAAAGACAGATAAAAATAAATGGAAGAAATCCTCATTTTGTATTGTCTTAACGTTTACTTTATTAGGATTCATTTCAGTGCAAAGCATTTGTGTTGCATATTAAAAAATTTAACAATTATAAGCATCTCAGAAAGGATTCTTCTTCCCCTATATCCTAGATTAAATTGTATCTTCCAAAAGAACATTCCTTGAAGTTGTAGACCTCAAGGCTTAAGAAAGTGACCTTACTTTGGAAAGGGGCCCTACAGATGTAATTAGTAAAGATGAGATGATGATGGGGTGGGTGGCTCCTAATTCAATTGACTCGTGTTCTTGTAATAAGACAGTCAGATGGAGACAAGGAGGGCTTCGTGGGAGGGTGGAGGCAGAGATGGTGGTTCAGCCTCTGTAAACCACCAAATGGGAACCCCAAATTTTTCCTCAAATTTCTCACAGTCACGGAGAAGCTAGGATTCCTCTGGAGGGTCCAGACAGAACGTGGCATGAAAGGCCCTACAAACTTTGGAACTGTGTATGAACAGGAGAAATTCATTTCTAAAGTTTTAAGCCACCTAATTTGTGGTGCTTTATATGGCAGCCCTAGAAAAATAATATATCTAAAATTCAATAAATAGATTTGTGAAAAGTCACTAATAATTGGAATGAGGTTGAACAATGAAATTATTTCTCAATTATCAAATTGGCAGATATAATTTTGATTTTATCCACTGTACTATGTCAGAATTGAAAGAGGAACTCTTGTACATTGCTGGTGAGAATATAAATTTGTAAACCAATTTTGGAACTTCAATTTTAAATTCTATCAAATATTAAATATATATATGATTTGCATCAGCATTATATATTTTTGAAATCAGTTCTACTGAAAATTATCTAGCTAATACACTCCAAGATAAATACACAGGTACACCTAGTTAAGACATGTTACATAACAAATAATTGAAACCAGGCATCCCATGTGGCTCAGGGTTTTAGCACTGCCTTCAGCCCAGGGCTTGATCCTGGAGACCCAGGATCCGGTCCTGCATCGGGCTGTCTGCATGTAGCCTGCTTCTCCCTCTGCCTGTGTCTCATAAATAAATAAATAAAATCTTAAAAAAACATAATTGAAGCCAAC
The DNA here is from genome assembly GCF_905146905.1 of Nyctereutes procyonoides. Lineage (NCBI taxonomy): Eukaryota > Metazoa > Chordata > Mammalia > Carnivora > Canidae > Nyctereutes > Nyctereutes procyonoides. The sequence continues at coordinate 14,911 of NW_026574879.1, read as the reverse complement.
ATGAATATTTCTCTGTGGAAATGTGGTGAAATTATGGTAAAGTTTCCTATAGAATAATGAAAGATAAGCCATGAATCAAACTGAGAGACATCCTAATGCTGGTTCAAAAAACACTGATTATGTTTCATATGGAGCAATGGAACTACAGAAAAAAATCAGATCACTTCATTTAATAATATGTGTTGTGTATGTGTGTGTATTGTGGGAGTGTGTGGACATAAATTACTAGAGCACATCCTCAAGAGTGTTATCAGCTATCTCTTCAGGAAGTAAGTGGCAGTGAAATGGAGGATGAGTTGGTATCATTTTAATTTTTCTAAAAGATTTTATTTCCTTATTTGAGATAATGAGTGAGTGAGAGAGCAAGAGCAGGGAGGGGATCAGATGGAGAGGAGTCACAGACCACCTACTGAGCAAAGAGCCCAGTGCAGGGCTCTATCCCAGGACTCTGGGATCATGACCTGCTGAAGGCAGCCACTTCACATACTGAGCCAACCAGGCTTCCAATATCAATTTTATAGACCATTTATAACAGTGTTATTTAATGTCAACCTTAGTACTGAGCAAAATTATACAAGTAGACCCAAAATATCTGAAATGTATCAGAGATTCATTACAAAATAATTGCTTAAGGGTAATATCCTAGAATAAGTGAGAACCCACACTAGTTATCAATGACAAAGGTCATGTTGTCCCTGACAGCATGATACTCTCCTTGCAAAAGACAGAGATTAAAATCCAAGAGAGGCTGGTGAACAGAACAGGAGACCCTGACACCAACAGTAAGCAAATAAGTCAGCCTATAAGGGTAACTGAGGTAGAATTATTATCAAAGTTGAACCAATGAGCTTCGCTAGAGACTGTAAATCTTGAGCTGGTTTCAAGAGCATTATTTCCCAGTAATGAAACCAGGGACAAGGCAGATGCAACTTCACTGTCAGGGAATCCTGAAACACACTGTGACATAAATATTCCACTTAGCTGTCTAAATGAGGGCATTGATGCCCTGGAAAAATGAAAGGCTCAACCTCACAGAGCTGACCTGCTCATTATACTGTCCTGGGTGTGATATCAGAAAGGTCTGACTGCAAAGGTCAGAGGCCCTTCTAGGAGGGCTGGGGAGTGTGACAAGGGCTGAGGGGCCTGGTGTCTGAAGACAGCAGTGGGTGCTGCTGGGCTGCTCCTGAGAGCTCAGGGTCTGGATGAGGAAGAACAAGAACATCTATCACTGGCTCCTGCACCCTAGTGCAAGCAGGGTCCTCACTGTGGGTGACACTATCCTGCAGCTGCAGCCCTGGAGCCACAAGAACTCTCAGCTCTGAATCAAACAGCTCTCATATTTCATCAAACTCCACTGCATCATGGAGTAACAGGTCCAGACACGATTTTCATGGAAGGACAGATGGACAGGACAATCATTCAATAAAAGTACATTTGCTTCATGAATTCAAACTGCAGTGTTCCCTGGGGGAAAGAATAGGACTCACCTGGGAAGGGACCATGTCCATGCTAACACTCAGAGCACAGTGCAGAGCTCAGAGGCTTCTCTACCATGGCCTGGATCTTCTCTTTACCTCTTCAGTGAATGAATAGAGAGTTCCTTTTAGGGGAAGGAGAAAGGGTGGGGACAGGAGGGGAACTGGCTCTGCTTCTTGCTTTTGTCATTGGGTAGAGGTGGTGGTCATGAATTCTATCTGCCAACATCTGACCTACCTTCCAGGGTCCTGGGTCCAATTGGGCTGATTTTGACACTGACAGCATTTAAGTCTTTGTTGAAACAAAGGGTTTAAAATATATATTAAAACAAAAGGCATGTAGTCAATGCATTTTCTCATTCTAGCAAATCACGGGAGCAAGTGAAACGTAGCAGAGTATCAGATTTAAATTTCAAGAAGATATCGTTAATGAACATAGCTATGAATTGCAGAAATGACTCAAAATATAGGCTACTAGAAATGACATAGCTTCTTGAAAATTGGCCTTGATCACCTGGGAGGATCAGAGCTGAGAATAGTTGTGTGCAGTCTCTCAGTGAGGAGGCACATGGAATGAGGGGAGCAGATGTGAAGAGGCACTGAGCCATGCATCAGATGCCCCAACCCGGGTACAGCACCTGAGCTCCCAGTCCTGGTTCCCTGACACCCTGTGGGAGAGAACAGTTATGTGACAGGATGCACCACAGGGGACACAGCGATCTCTAGAGCACCCTGGTCATCCTGCATCAGTATGTCCTCTCAGAGGTACAAGACAGCCCAGAGGAAGTTCCTGCCTGACTCATGTAGGTTCACTCAGGACCCACAGGGTCTGCTCTATCACCTTCATGCCTGAGAGGACTCCTGGAGACTTGGATGATTCTGTCTCCAGTCTATCAATCCCTCTGTTCTGCTCTGGCTGCAGATCCCCACCTTGATCTGCCCTACTGGAAAGTCAATAGGATGCTGGTGTCTGGGAAAAGCCTGGGGCAATGTGTCCAGGTGGACACCCTCAGGGACCCTTGCTCGATCTATGACTTCCAATTGTGCTCTTGATGAAAAAGGCAGTAAGTGCCTGAGTCCTTTGTGTGCTAGCATTTCAGTAGTTATTTCTTACTGGACTTTCTCATTTATGTCACTATTTTATAGTTATCTATGGAAATAGGTAATGTTTGTGTTTTTAGCTTTCCCCATTCTTTCTTTTTTCTTTGTATGAATATCATTCCTCATCTCAAAATTTGATAGATGTGAAATTACCTATTGTTTTCTAAAGTGTCAGGGATGCCTTAGTTTAATAGGAAATTCATGAGTATGAGTATTTTTCTCTGATATGAGATCAGGCTCTCAAAGATGAAGAGAAAGGAAAAAGGAACATGCATGATTTATCAAAACAACAATTTACAAGTAGTTGCAAAATGAATGCCAGGCATTTTGGTATCTAACACTTGGGCAAACACGAGGCCTGAGCTTCATCTTCCCCTGTTCCTGGAGACTCCTTATGCTCCTGCCAGTCCTCCTTCTCCAGGTTCCTTCCCCAGCCTTCCAGGACCCTCTGATCCTCAGCAGAACACAATGGGAAATGGAGTTCAAAAAGGTCCATGAGGCTCACTTGTTCACAGAGTGTTGGGTTTATTTCTGATAAAGAGACATCCTTGGTCAGCTCGCCCTGGTCTACTGCAAACATGGTCCCTGATTAACGAAGAGGAGAGCACCATAGTTACATCTGTCACATGGACTCTGAGATCCCAGTGTCCTCATGGCTGGAGGAGTGACTGCTAGGATCCTCCAAAGAGACAAGGAGCAATGTCCCTGGGGAGGGAAGAAAATGTCCCAGACAGGGGTTAGACTTGAGGTGATTTAGAGGCCGGGCCAGGAGTTGGAGAATGTATCCATCTCCTCATACAGCTGTCAGGATACTCAGAGAGGAACTTTGGGATGGAGGTCACCAGGGTCATAGGTCGATGATTTAGAGAAAGATGTCTTCCTGGCAGTCTGTGTCCCAGGTCACCCTGCAGACATTTGTGTGTGTGAGGTCCCAGCATCTGTCCCTTTCAAGATCTCCCAGGTGACTTGCGGGTGACCCTGGGGAAGGGAGAGAGAAGAAGCTGATTTTCATAAAGCACTTGCTTATTCTCATAGGCGTGGAGTCATGAAAAGGTCCAGGGACACCCTTCTCCAGCTGAAGAGCCCATGGAACCCGACTCCAGTGAGGGTCCCCAACATGGCCTGGATGGTGCTTCTTCTCGAGCTCCTTGCTTATGGCTCAGGTCAGGGAAATGGACTCTGCATCTGTTGGGGGCACAGAGAAGCAGGGATTCATGTGACCCTTGTCTCCCATAACAACACCTTTCTCTCTTTTTGGTTTTAGGAGTTTATTCTCAGATTGTGGTGACCCAGGAGCCATCCCTGTCAGTGTCTACGGGAGGGACAGTCACACTCACTTGTGGCCTCAGCTCTGGGTCAGTCACTACAAGTAATTACCCCAGCTGGTCTCAGCAGACTCCAGGGCGGGCTCCTTGCACGATTATCTATGACACAAACAGCCGCCCCTCTGTGGTCCTTGATCGCTTCTCTGGATCCATCTCTGGGAACAAAGCCGCCCTCACCATCACAGGAGCCCAGCCTGAGGACGAGGCTGACTAATACTGTGGTATACAACATGGCAGTGGGAGCAGCCTCACTTGCCCACAGCATCTCAGATAAGGAGGAAGTGACACAAAAACCCCTGGGCCCTTGTCTCTGGTCCTCATCATTGAGAGGCTTCTGTGGAGCTTACAATCAGGTGTATGACACTGATGCTAAGCCCAGTGACAGAGACAGATGAGGTGGTGGGCCACAGTCCTGGGGCCATAGCTCCCAAGCAGGGATACAGGCACTAAGGTAGTTAATCCCTACTGGTGACAGCAGTAGAGCATATTCCCCAGGGATGCTGGCACAAAATGGTGCCTCCCTGTAAAGCTTTCCTTTCTTTTTTTAAGTTATATTTTATTGGAGTTGAAATTGCCAACATATACCGTACTACCTGGTGCTCATCATGTCAAGTGACCCCCTCAGTGCCCATCACCCAGTCTTCACCCCAACCTCCCCCACCTCCCTTCCAGTACCCATTGTTCGATTCCCAGTTAGGTGTCTCTCATGTTCCGTCACCCTCACTGATATTTCCCACTCATTTTCTCTCCTTTCCCCTTTATTCCTTTCACAATTTTTTATATTCCCCAAATGAATGAGACCATGTTTGTTCTTCTCGGATTGACTTATTTCACTCAGCATAATACCCTCCAGTTCCAACCATATCGAAGCAAATCGTGGGTATTTGTCGTTTCTAATGGCTGAGGAATATTCCATTGTATACATAAACCACATCTTCTTTATACATTCATCTTTCGATGGGCACCGAGGCTCCTTCCACAGTTTGGCTATTGTGGACATTGCTGCTAGAAACATCGGGGTGCAGATGTCCCGGCGTTTCATTGCATCTGAATCTTTGGGGTAAATCCCCAACAGTGCAATTGCTGGGTCGTAGGGCAGGTCTATTTTTAACTCTTTGAGGAACCTCCACACAGTTTTCCAGAGTGGCTGCACCAGTTCACATTCCCACCGACAGTGCAAGAGGGTTCCCCTTTCTCCACATCCTCTCCACATTTGTTGTTTCCTCTCTTGTTAATTTTCACTATTGTCACTGGTGTGAGACGATATCTCATTGTGGTTTTGGTTTGTATTTCCCTGATGGTCAGGGATGTGGAGCATTTTCTCATGTGCATGTTGGCCATGTCTATGTCTTCCTCTGTGAGATTTCTGTTCATGTCTTTTCCCAGTTCATGATTGGATTGTTTGTTTCTTTGGTGTTGAGTTTAAGAAGTTCTTTATAGATCTTGGATACTAGCCCCTTATCTGATACGTCATTGCAAGTATCTTCGCCCATTCTGTAGGTTGTCTTTGAGTTTTGTTGATGGTGTCTTTTGCTGTGCAAAAGCTTCTTAACTTGATGAATTCCCAATAGTTCATTTTTGCTTTTGTGTCTCTTGCCTTGATGGATGAATCTTGCAAGGAGTTACTGTGGCCAAATTCAAAAAGGGTGTTTCCTGTGCTCTCTTCTAGGATTTAGATGGATTCTTGTCTCACATTTAGATCTTTCATCCATTTTGAGTTTATCTTTGTGTGTGATGTAAGAGAATGGTCCAGTTTCATTCTTCTGCATGTGGATGCCCAATTTTCTGAGCACAATTTATTAAAGAGACTACCTTTTTTCCAGTGGATAGTCTTTCCTGCTTTATCAAATATTAGTCGACCATAGAGTTGAGGAGCCAAATCTGAGTTCTGTATTTCTTCCATTGATCTATGTGTCTGTTTTTGTGCCAATACCACACTGTCTTGATGACCACAGTTTGATAAATTTATTTTTTATTGTTGTTCAATTTGCCAACATACAGAATAACACCCAGTGCTCATCCCGTCAGGTGCCCCCCTCAGTGCCCATCACCCATTCACCCCCACCCCCCGCCCTCCTCCCCTTCCACCACCCCTAGTTCATTTCCCAGAGTTAGGAGTCTTTATGTTCTGTCTCCCTTTCTGATATTTCCCACACATTTCTTCTCCCTTCCCTTCTATTCCCTTTCACTTTTATTTATATTCCCCAAATAAATGAGAACATATAATGTTTGTCTTTCTCTGATTGACTTACTTCACTCAGCATAATACCCTCCAGTTCCATCCACGTTGAAGCAAATGGTGGGTATTTGTCATTTCTAATGGCTGAGTAATATTCCATTGTATACATAAACCACATCTTCTTTATCCATTCATCTTTCGATGGACACCGAGGCTCCTTCCACAGTTTGGCTATTGATGACCACACTTTGTAGTACAACCTGAAATCTGGCATTGTGATGCCCTCAGGTATGGTTTTCTTTTTTAATATTCCCCTGGCTATTCGGGGTCTTTTCTGACTCCATACAAATCTTAAGATGATTTTTTCCAAGTCTCTGAAGAGAGTGAGTCCTTAATTTCTTTTTCTTCAGTCTCATTGTTAGTGTATCGAAATGCCACTGATTTCTGGGCATTGATTTTGTATCCTGCCACACTGCCAAATTGCTGTATGAGTTTAGCAATCTTTGGGTGGAGTCATTTGTGTTTTCTATGCACAGTATTATGTCATCTGCAAAAAGGGAGTTTTTTACATACTCTGCCAATTTGAGTGCCTTGTATTTCGTTTTGTTGCCTGATTGCTGAATCTAGGACTTCTAGTACTATCTTGAATAGCAGTGGTGAGTGTGGACATTCCTGTTGTGTTCCTGATCTTAGGGGAAGGTGCTCAGTGTTTCCCCTTTGAGAATGATATTGGCTGTGGGCTTTTCATAAATGGCTTTTAAGATGCTGAGGCATGTTCCCTCTATCCCTACACTCTGAAGTGTTTGGATCAGGAATGGATGCTGTATTTTGTCAAATGCTCTCTCTATATCTATTGAGAGGATCCTATGAAGCTTGTTTTTTTCTCTTGTTGATGTGATGTATCATGTTTATTGTTTTATGAGTGTTGAACCAACCTTGAATTCCCCAGTTAAATCCCACTTGGTCATGGTGAATAATCTTCTTAATGTATTGTTGGATCCTATTGGCTAGTATCTTGTTGAGAATTTTTGCATCTGTGTTCATCAGGGATATTGATCTATACTTCTCCTTTTTTGTGGGGTCTTAGTCTGGTTTTGCAATTAAGGTGAGGCTGGCCTCAGAAAACGAGTTTGGAAGTATCCTGTCCCTTTCTATTCTTTGGAACATTTTTAGTAAAAACGGCATTATTTCTTCTTTAAAAGTTTGATAGAATTCCCTTGGGTAGCCATCTGGCTCTGGACTATTGTGTCTTGGGAGATTTTTGATGACTGCTTCAATTTCCCCCTGGATATTGGCCTATTCAGGTTTTCTATTTTTTGCTGTTACAGTTTTGGTAATTTGCATTTTTCCAGAAATGTGTACATTTCTTCTAGATTGCCTAATCTATTGCCATATAGCTGCTCATAATATGTTTTTAAAATCATTTGTATTTCCTTGGTATTGGTTATGATCTCTCCTTTTTCATTCATTTATTTTAATTTGAGTCATTTCTCTCTTTTTTTAATAATGATGGCTAATGGTTTATGTGTCTTATTAATTCTTTCAAAGAACCAACATCTCACTTTGTTGATCTGTTCTACAGTTCTTCTGGTCTACTTCATTCAGTTCTGCTTTATTCTTCTGCTTGGTGTATGTTTTATTTGCTGTTCTTTTCCAGTTCCTTTAGGTGAGAGGTTATCTTGTGTATTTGGGTTTTTTTTTTAAATTTCTGATGGATGCTCATATTGCGATGTATTTCCCTCTTAGGACTGCTATGCCTGTTTCCAAAATATTTTGAATGGTTGTATCTTTATTTTCATTCGTTTCTATTTTGAAGCTCCCTATATTTTATGCCTTTTTGAGGAATAGTTCCTAATAACATTGTGTATTTTTTCTAAGGAAATTGGTCTATTTAAGTATTTTTTGTACTTTTTTCTTCTTCTTAATAAAGTGTACCTGTTATTTATTATTAACCCATATTTATCATTCTCTATTTTTGTCCACATTTCATTCCTTATTTCCATATTTTCATATCATACATTTTCATTTAAAAGATTTCAAGAGGTTTATGTTATTCTGTCATTGAAAAACCTGTGTAGCACTATTTTGACTTAAAACAGGTCATGACTGTGTGGACACCACAGGGCTCTGGGCCATTAGACTGACAAGTTAGATGGACTGATGCCCACCTTCTTCACACGTGAGAAGAGCCTGAACCTGCTTCAGTGGGACTCTGAGCATGACTCCACCCATTTGAGGCTCTCCTCTGCTGTGACTCTATAGCCCCCTGGTGAAACTGGATGGTGGCATTTCTCAACCCACATGGAAACCTATGTCATTTCTTCCTTCTTCCTGTGACAAGAGCCCTCACCAGTTCAGCATCATGTATGGGTCAGTCATGGGGAATGTGACCCCATATGTCATGAGTGACTCCATTCCCAAGAGCAAAAGGAAAGAAGGAGCAAGACTATATCTGCAGATCTCATGGTGATGCCCAGGAGGCTGCGCTGTCATATTTCCTTCATGGTTCAATGCCCAATTGCGACCTAAAATGCACATGAGAACACCACCTGCTACCCCAGTGTAGCTCAGAGAGCAGATTCTGCCCTCACTTACAGGACGTGGTGCCCACCATGGCACCCATCCACAGTGTGGGATTCCAGAATACCCACCTGTTTCTATTCTGCACACATGAGCTCCAGGAACTACAAAGTCAGCATGATTAAGGTCCTTGTTCAGGTGACCAAATGTCAGAGAGGGCAACTGAGGATGGGACCCTTGTGATGGGAAGAAAAACTGGGGGGTGTCCTGAGAGGAGTGCTGGGGTGTTCCCTCAAACTGGAAGATTAAGGTGAGTGGCAGATGACAAGTTCTTCAGTTCACAGGGGCTTCTCTGACCTGACAGTGGCCTGAGCTTTGAAAGGATCAATCTTCTCCCTGGTTTTTGTATCCATCTAGCTTCCTCATGCCCTCAGCCATTCACTCCAACACATTCCACGGGTTCTTCAGATAGCTTTCCTTTGGAGGGGCAGGGGCTCTATGCTGGAGAACCCACAATGATCCAGGCAGAGGAGGTCCATTCCCTTTGCCTTAGATGGTCCTCCCTCACCCTGCACTTTTGGCTTAACCTTCTCTCCTCTCCTGGACATGCTGTAACTTTTGACTTCCTATCCCTCTGTTATTGATTTGTTTCTCCAAACACGAATCACCTTCATTTTCAGAGTACAGGGTAAAAATCTCCCCTTCATCTGGGATTCCATGAAAAATGCCTCTCTCATTCTTCAACAGGCCCAGAGAGGGCCTTTCCCTGAACCACGATTTTCTATGACAGAGTTTCATACTTCTGTCTCCAACTTCTCTTTCTTACACTTGCCTTTGTCTAAGACCAGAAGCAGAGACGGGCAAACATGTGGAGTAGATGTATGGGGATAGGCCACTACCTCATATAGAGAAGATGCATCTTTGCAAGGGAACCTTAATTTTGTTGAGGGTCCATGAATCTTCCCTAGAATCCTCATTCAGATCCTTCCTCACATGGAGAGTTCAGAGGTGGGGCAGACCCACACATCTCAGGGGAGGACTGCTGGTTTGGACAACCTCCTCCCCTAAGGACTCACTTAGATGGTCCCTGTCCTCCTCAACACGAATTACCCTTATTCTCACATTCTGACCTTTTTGTTATTTATATGTCATATCCCATCTGTATCTATGTATTTTAGACATTTATATACATTTCAGATGTTACAACGTATTTGAAAATTATGTATTTATGAATATCTGGGTCTTAGAGATTAAATATGGAATAATTTCTATAACTTCTTTATTTTTAACTGAAGAAGTCTTAGTAGTGGAACATATGAATCAATTAAACAAGGTATCATTATCTGGGAAATAATTTGTAACCAGAAACTTATAGTTACTCACTGCACGATTCCAATGTAAACAGACAATAAGGATGCCTAATTGGAATGAAATATACCTTTTTTAAATCAACCTTCAAATAATCCAGCAGTCCTAGGTGTGCATCAAATCTTGAGGGTTATTCCCTAGATATCATTGTTCTCAGAGAAGGGGAATCGTGGTCCAGTGAGGAGACAGGGGAGATGTCAGAGCTTGGAGGAGGGAGTGGAAGCAAGGGAACCAGCAGAGAAAGGCTGCTTGTAGGGAGGACGGTGTCCTCTCCCAGGGGCCACATTCTGAGGAAGCAAAGAGCTGGAAGCATATCTCTCCTCTCCTTCCTGCCAAAATCACTGGGTCAGGAACAAAGAGGGAAGCTCCTTCCTCACCCTACCTATTACTACTTTGACTGCATCAACCGGAGAATTCTTGGTGCTTGTGAAATACATGTTTCACAAATGATTACATAGGTTCCAGAAAACATAAATCAGGTGTATGTCAAACTGGAAAAAAAGAAAAGCTTTAGGGTTTTCTATTTTCCCCATAAGGGGTTGAGGCAACAGCCATTTTATTTAGTCATCTGCTTTCTCATGTGCATACAGTCAATCATGTGAGATTGCTTATTTTGAGGTCATGGATGCAGAGCTTCCTTCTCATATTCTTTCTTGTTTCATTACTTGTTCCTACTCTTCCAAAATGGGGAACAAACTCCATCATCAATCCTCAATGAGATCTATCTAGTATCTCCCACAGGAGTTCAAGTGGTAATGCCCTATCACAACCAGGTAGTGTTGTCTATATCCAAAAAGAAGAAGCCCAGAAAAGATACTAATAAACAAATCTATTTAGGATAGCATCAAAAGAGGGATCCCTGGGTGGCGCAGCGGTTTAGCGCCTGCCTTTGGCCCAGGGCGCGATCCTAGAGGCCCGGGATCGAATCTCACGTCGGGCTCCCGGTGTATGGAGCCTGCTTCTCCCTCTGCCTGTGTCTCTGCCTCTCTCTCTCTCTCACTGTGTGCCTATCGTAAATAAATAAAACAAAAAAAATTTTTGAAAAAAAAAAGGATAGCATCAAAAGAATAAAACATTTAGGAGGGAATATAACAAGTAGGAAAAAATTGTAAACTGAAAACTGCAAAGGATTGCCAAAAATTAAACAGATTTGAGTAAGTGAGAAGACATGGTGCCAATGGATTGGATGACTTAATATAGTGAAGCTTCAACCACCATCATCCAAATACATCTACACACTTGGTGTCATCCTGCCATTTGGACACTGCCCCGGTTTAATCCTTCACTGTCTAATGTTCATCCCCTCTGGTTCCCTGTTAGGCAAGATGTTAGACAATAGCTGTTTATTGGACTCAGATCTTAGACACACAACTCCAGTGAATTCCATGGAACTCTGAACAATATTTCTAGGTTAGGGTCCAATGTAATTAGAGTGCAGGACCATGAGGGTTTCAGTGCAGGGGAGGTTGAAGAACCCATCCAAAGAAAGGAGAGGTCAATTTATAGTAAGTTTCTCTTAATAGGAATCATCATGCCGAGTAAATAACAGAATGAGCCTAGAAATACTAAATATATCAGAGGGACAAACAAATTAGAATTTCTGGCTAAAATTCAAGGGAAAAATTGATCTCAGACAAATCAGTAGGAGTGGAAGACACATTTCCCCTGATGGCATTATATTGTCATAGCAAATATAGGCTGAAAATCCCTAGCAGTGAGGGATGCAGACCTGACAGGAAATCTATATAGCAACAAGAAAACAACAACAACAACAATAACATTCAAATGAAAGAATAATTCACATAAAATTATTACAATTGTGAACCACCTTGATACACTGAGAACCTATGACCTTTACTTGTTTCAAGATGATGATAGACTGGTAAGGACCTGAGGCACCTGGAAGAAGCAAACTCAATGACAGATAATTCTGAAATATTTGGTAATATGAGCACCATGCAATTTATCATGTATTTAACTTTCTGGAGACCATTAGTTTTTTGAAAATAAGTGACAGGGCCAAAGGTGATGGGGGCAACTCCTCATTCTCCTTTCCTGGGCAGTGACATTAAAATGATCGAGTTGCACAGTCTGGACACCACTCCAGGAGTGTTGGATGGAGTCAGAGGAGATGGTGGGCTAAGCATGTTAGCGCAGCAGGGGGCGCTGTGGCATGGGTCCTGTGAGAACAGAATTCTGGGCCAAATGTCTAAGAAAATACACAAATTTTTGCAAACTGGGCAGGCAGTGTCCTCAGTGAAGTGTTGTGCTGTACAGGAGTCCCTGGAGTCTCATGATTTCTCAGTTCTGACTCACTTTCTCCAGGCACATTTCATCCTCAATTCCCATGGAGTCATTTTCAGAGCAGATGTTCAGGCAGGGGGTGACAATCCCATACCTGGTAAAATTTGCACGTTAAAAAAAATCACCAGTATTGCTACCTGTGTCTAAAGTGAGAGACCTTTGATGAGGGACAGATGGGAATGCTAACAGTGAGTCCTCAGGGATCAGGGATCAGAGTGCTGGGGCTTCTCTGTCCTGTCCTGATTCTTCCCTTTACCTCCTCCCTCATCAACAAGGAGTTCCTTTCAGTGATGAGGGAAAAGATGCAGAGGGGGGTCATTTGTATTCCCTTGCTCTCATGATTTGCACAGGATGGTCACCACCCCAGTCTTCCTGTTGCCTTATGGTTCAAGCTCTTCGTCAGGGGGATAAACAGGAACAGCTGTGCTGTCATCTGTGGTAACTGATTTTCTCTTAGAGAAAAAATATTCATATTTGCATCTAATTTCTAATCAATATATATATACATATTATATACTTGAAATTATATTGCATAGAATATGTAAGCATTAAATATATGACAAATATATAATATATTATTTTCCAAGACTATTATTCAAGCGAGAGAGAGCGACTGTGTGGGGAAGGGCAGACGGAGAGGAGAGAGAAATTTTAGCATATTCCACTGTAGAGGTGACAAGCGGATGTGGGGAATTGAGACCAAACAAACCTCCTGAGTTCTGTCCTCAATCCATTGGGCCTGAACAAAATGGCTTGGTGTTTGGAAGCTCATTTGTAGCATGTATGGACTCAGACTGTCTATTCTCTAGGCCTTGAGATGGGATCGTCATAAGGACTTTTACTACCATCCCTGGTGTCACCCCAGAGCATAGTTATTTCCCCTTCACCAAGTCATTAGAAACACTGGCACATTTGCCCAACCTCACAGGCAAAGATTATAGCAGCAGAACACAGACACTTGGGGTTTCAGGAACACGGGAGCTGATGGAGAGCAGCTGGTGCCATGACTGGTATGGATCCACTTCTAGTGTGATCTGGATGACTGGAAAATATGATGTGAAATGTCTCTTAGAGAAGATGTGTCCATTTCCCCTGAATAATGACAAAAATAAAACCTAACAGAGAAAATCAATAAACCAGAGACAGAATGTATTTCAGATAAATTGCCAAACTTCTGGAGAGTTGAGCAGTCATAAATATACAGATACAGATATATATAAAAAGGAAAGAAAGAAGGGATATAAAGAGAGAGAAAGAAAGAAAAAGGAAGGAAGGAAAGGAAGACGCTATACAATAAATTTCTCAAACAAAGCACAAGAAAAAAAAACGTGGCTAAAAAGTAAGTTAAAGACATTACCAGATATTTTACAGAAGGAGATAGGGATATTTGATATAAACATGTGATATTCTGTTCCATACTATATATCATTAGAAAAGCAAATGCAAATATGAATGAGCTACCATTGCACACTTATCAGAATGGCCAAAATCCAGTAGACTGGCATCAGATAGATTATGAAAAGAAAAAGAGTCATTTAAAATAGCACCAAATGGGGCAGCCCCGGTGGCTCAGCAGTTTAGCAGCGCCTTCAGCCCAGGGTGTGATCCTGGAGACCAGGATGGAGTCCCACATCGGGCTCCCTGCAAGGAGCCTGCTTCTCCCTCTGCCTGTATCTCTGCCTGTGTGTGTGTCCATATCCTCCTGGCAGAAGCAGGCAGTGTCCCAATAGCCACCAGCCATGGTGTCAGCTACTCAGGAGATAGCTGAGCATCCATCGCATGGGAACATCAACAATTCTGGGCAAGGCAGGCCTAGTTGACTGGTTTGCACTCCAGGTTTTCTCACCCATGATTTTGGCAGATAATGGGGAGATCATATGAACTTCTTCTCTTAGCAGGGAGAATGAATGCAGTGGTACATGGCAAAGCTGGTTTGTTGCCATATACCCATTGCTGGTGGGGGTCTGAACACTGGGGAACTGAGCCTGGGCTCTCCCTGGGCCTGAAATCACTGAAGTATGATGCAGGAGGCAAGGGAGGTGGACATGAATTTGGCCCTCCACTCCCTGGTGTCAGTGAGGACAAGGAATGCAGTGGGGAGCAGAGGATCCACTCCCTGAAGGAAAGCATCTCCATTCAATCCTGTGCATCCCACCATGGTGTTGACAGGGCTCAGCAAAGAGCTTTTCCCACACCCCCACCTGATAAGAGCTGGGAGGTGGTAATCACTGCCCCACCTTCTCCAGCAGAGAGTAAGCAGCAGAGTGGTAAACATTTTCACTTGAGCCACCTGGAAACTGACAGGAACACCCTTTCCCTTGCTGCTGCACCACCGCGGGAGGATAACTTGCTTGAAGAAAAATAACTGAGGACCAAGCATCTCATTATATAATAGCCATAATACCCAGGATCCAATAAAAAAATATGACATATCAAGAACCAGGAAAATAAAATCCTGAATAAGAAAGGAGAATCGACTGGCACCAACAGTGAGATCACTCACATGCTGTAATTATTGGACAGGTAGTTTTAGGCAACTCTCATAAGATCCATGTGGTGTAAAATTACAAACACTCTTCAAACAAATGGAAAAAATAGAAATGCAGAAATTAAAGAGAAATCATCAAAACAAATCAAAT
>NW_026574878.1:0-17156 GCF_905146905.1 Nyctereutes procyonoides | reverse complement strand
GAAATGTTTGTTCCTCTTGAACAACAGATTTGTTTTTATCTTAAGGACACTGACTCATATAATCAATTGTTAAAGTTGTTTATGTAGCTCCTGAGAAACTAGATCCAAACTTGTGGCCCAACTCTAGTAAATGTTCCCAATTAGGTGTGACACTTTGTGTATAATCTCACCGCTGGCATGATCTTCATGATCCTACCTACACTGTTCCCTTTGTCTGTTTTCCTCAACCAATTTTGTTTTTACATCATTTTATATTATTACAGGTATGTGTTCCTTTCTGAAGTAAGAGAGCACAGAGAAAAAGAAAAAAAAGGGAAAAAAAAGAGCAAAAGAGAAGAGACATGGAAAGATCTTCAGCAGAGAAGGGGCAGTAGGGAGAAATGTGTTGAGTGGAGAAGACAGGTCAAAGAGACTAAGAACTGAGCAAAGGCCATCAGATACTAAATCACCAGTACTGGGAGGTCATTGCTAATCTCAAAGAAAATTATTTTAGTTAAGTGCTCTAAGTGAAAGCCAGACATCTGAAGGTACAGTTAAAGAAAATATAAGTGGCTACTATGAACTACTTATCTCTCTGACTACACATCTAGCAACCCTCTCCTCCATGCATGCACAAGTCTGTACCAGGCCTCCGCACAGCAGCCCGCAGGGCTGCCTCTGCTGGCTAATTAGTCTTTCCAGGACTAATTTCATTCCTGGGTTGTCAAATGAGACTGGACCCTGGGGGGGGTGGGGGGTGGGAGGAATCGACTGCCGGTGCTCAAATTCTGTCTCACTAACTTTGTGATTTGGATAAACACTCTTAACTTCTCTGTGCTTATTTTTCTCAGTTGCAAAATAATATAATAAAGTAGACATATTTCATGAAATGGATGGAACAATTAAATGACATATGAGAAAAAGAAAGCATAACATCTGTCGCAGTTACTTGTATAATAAGTGCAGTAGATGCTTACCACACTTTACCTAACATTAATGTCACTACTATTAAATCTGTTTAGGAGAATGCATTGGTGGAAAGGAAGGAAAATAAAGCATCAGAGTCCCCAACATCTTTAGACTTTATCCCTAGGCTTTGGAGGTAACTTTAATCCTTTCTTTATCCTAGACCCTAAAGAACACCACAGTCCAAAATTCAGATTTTCCAGAAGTTTTACAACTATCTCCAGAATACTCTTGAAGTTTATGATGGTTACCTGACTTCTTTAAATATATGAAAGTTTTACCAACAACCGACTCCTAAATCATTCTCCAGTTAAAGGACCCCAGCTCTTATTTGGAGGAACTAATTTTCTTTCTATAAAGCCTGACAGGAGGTAATGGAGCACTAAAAACCAAGTTTCTGGAAGGAATAGGAAAAGATTTACCACTACTAGCTATTCTCCTATCGTAAAAGAAATTCTGAGTGTGTCATGCTCCAACAGAATTCGTAATCTTTCTGCTTGGGCCTGCAATCTGTTAGTTTAATGCACTAGTCTAATCTTTATCTGGGCAAATTGAAAGCAAGCAATCTTAGGTTTTTTTATTTCTAATATAAGATGTGGCTTCTGCTATATAAACACCTAGGACACATGAAGCTAGCTTTGTGGAGTAGGTCTTTCACAGGCACATGCTCTATAATATCCTAGAAAGCTAGAGGTTTTCAGCTGCATTTCCTAAAGAGTTGGCCATTACTCAAGCAACCATGTATTTAAAATGGCCTCTTATTAATGTGAAAAAAGAATGAACTCAATCATATGATATTATTTCATTTTCCTGCCTGAGTTATTACCGAGTATTAGTCTTTACTTGGCCTTTATCCTACTTCTCACTGAGGGAAGAGAAGGAAGTCCATGAGTTCCAAGACAAAATTTTGGAGTAACAGGAAAAATGAGAGGAAAAAATAAAAAGGGAATATCCAAGATAATTTCCCAGAATAGAATTCATGAGTCTCCAGATTGCAAATGCTCACTGAGTGCCTAAAATGAAGAGTGAAAAAAATCTATACCATGAAACTTTATGATGAAATCTTAAAGCACTAGGGACAAAGAAGAGATCTTATAAGCTTAGAAGGAAAAGAAAATCAGGTTTCATACAAAGTATCAAAAATCCAAATGGTATTCAAAATTTCACCTTTGCTAGAATCAAAGTAAAATAAATATATATCAGATACTCAAACTCTACGAAAGTTTCACATACGCAATTTTTTTAATAATAAATTTATTTTTATTGGTGTTCAATTTGCCAACATACAGAATAACACCCAGTGCTCATCCCTACAATTTCTTAAGAAACTATGAGAGCAGATGTTCTGCCAAAATAAGAGAGTAAGCCAAGAAAGGATTATATAGAATCAAAGAAGTAGTGAATCCAAACTAGGAAAGAAGTGAAAGAAAGCCCTAGAATGATGGTCCAACGGAGAGTCTGCAGCAACAACTGGGCAGCAGATCCAGAGAGAAAGAGACTCAGGCAAGAACAGAAGAACAAAGGACTCCAGGGGAAACATGCTCAAAAGAGGAGAAGCAATAGAATTCCTGATGTGTTTTGGATGTAATAAGAATACTAACACTTCTGACAAAGATTTTTGGAAAGAATTAGTAATGAGTACATAGAAAAGAGAGTAAGTACCAAAACAATTATAATGTCCAGAAAGGACAAAAACTTTTCATTAAAAAATTAAACAACATAGAATTCTAAATGACTCTTAGGTTAATTACATTTGTGTGAACATAATAATGTAAATACTGAATACTGACTTAACCAAAAGTAAGGATATAACTATATATTAGAAGGAATTCAGTGGATAATATCAATAAATGGCAGTCTAAGTCTGTTGTTTAAAAAGGAAAACACCAGAAGAACCAACTAAAATACTTTAAAATAGTTTACAATAGTTGTCCCTGTTGAGTAAGAATCTAATATGTGATATAGAGGGAAAA
Organism: Nyctereutes procyonoides; assembly: GCF_905146905.1. Lineage (NCBI taxonomy): Eukaryota > Metazoa > Chordata > Mammalia > Carnivora > Canidae > Nyctereutes > Nyctereutes procyonoides. Next base: position 14,238 of record NW_026574878.1, on the reverse strand, counting down.
AACAAATTGCTCTGTTTTGTTTAAAATGAGGTAATATTGGTAAAGCATTTAGTAGAGCACCTGGCACATAATAGCAATCGTAGTATTTGACAAGTAAATGATGAATAAATGAGTGAGTGAAGAATAAAATTCTGTAGCACATCTGCTAGAACTATTTGTCTTTCTAGAGTATAATAGAGAGAATATAGTCAAAAATATTATAATAACTTTGGTGAAAGTTGGTAACTACACTAAGTGGGTGAGCATTTTGTAATGCATGTTAATTGTGGAATCACTGTCATATACTTGAAACTAATATATTATTATATGTCAAATATACTTTAATTAAAAATAAAAACTATAAAAAAGAAAGGGAGGGAGGGAAACATGGCACAGGGCCCCGCAAAACAAAACAAAAAGTATGTGTATACATTTGTGCATAAAAGTTTGAATTAAAAAGTTAATCCTAAAAATGTATCTTAAAAATGAATAAAGTTTGGTAATAATATCTTAAAGTTATTTACCAAGTTTTTCAAGAATTGAGAACAGCCCACTTTTGGAGTTTTGTCTTCACTCACTCCCTCTCCAAAATCTTACTCCACTGCTCTGACAAAATATCCATCCTTCTTCCTACATCCCATGCAACTTTACATTGCTCTGCCCATACCAGTCCAGATGGTTGGAATGATCTCCTCAAACCCCATCCCACTTTCTACTTTGCAGTCTCTACTCTGAATAAAAGTCTAGAAAACCCTCTGTGAGGACTTTATACAAGTCAAACATCACCTCAGCCCTGAAGCCTTCTCTCTCTCAAGCAGATTTAGTCCCTTCACTCCTCCTATTGAACTATAATTATTAGCATCAGTGGTTATACCTTGAGTCCAGGCACTGCTCACAAGCAGCATCTCCATTTCAGGGGCCTCTATACACCAGACATTAATGACACTATGTTCCCAATAAATACTGAATAAATGAGCTAGGAGTGCCAAATAAACCAAGTCGTACATGACAAGAAATACACACAGGAAATAACAAATCACCAAGCTGCCTAAGGACAACCTTCCTCAAACAGAACAGTGATATTTTCCAAAAGATTTACCACTATCACAGTCTCTTTCACCAAATATCAAAACATCAACAAATTCCGGGATTATAAACATTTTCCTATATTTTTAGGAACTGACTTTTCTCTCTACATCTGCTGTGGATATAAATTATTTTTTCAAAGAGTTTAATTTTTTTTGGAGCATAAAAGAATGATCCATACAGCAGACTAATCATTGCTGGTAACTCAAGTTAATATGTGTGTATGTTCGTTTTTTAACCAGTCTCCCTGGTGTTTTCAGAGAAGTTTCATGAATTGCACCCAGACTTGAAACAAGGCAAAGAAGGTCAGTGTAGATAATGATGGCTGATTTTCAACACCCTTTAAGTGAGATCATCCATATAGGATTGGAAATCACATGTAAATCTTGCCCTCAGCAGTAACCTAGGGCAAGGAAGTTACTATCATTTCCCTATCTACATAAACTTTTCTCAGACTTTCTATTATTCAAGGTCAAAATATTTTCTACTTAATCTCCTTTGTCTTAAACTCATAATTTGTTCCTACCATAAGAAGATATATGGATTATCTCCCAGTTTCACTTCTCCATTATTATTATTTTAATTGGCAGATGCCAAGACAATACATGCCCTTCATGACATGGCCCATTATAGGGCCAGGCTGCACACCCCAGACCCTTTTCATTCCTAATTAGACTGGACTGACTCTCACCTTTCATAAGCAAACAGATAAAGATCTGAATAAAGTAGGTGAATATTTTTGAATGCTCTAAGTATCTGGGTTAAAACAAATGTCAAGATTGTATTGGTTAAGAAGAGTTTTGTCTGAGCAGATCTCCAAAGTATTTGCAAATTGCCCAACGTATTGATGTGGCTATGTATTGACAATTATTTGTTTAGTCAACAAATATTTCTTGAGCAACTTCTGTGTTGGAAACTAGGATTATAATGATGAATAAGACCTATCCTTATACTAATGGAGTTCGCAGCCCAGTGAGAGAGACAAACATGCATTAGATCACCACAATGCTTGTGGTAAGAATCATAATAATGTATCCGTGGGACACGTACAAGGAGTAGTAACCCAATTTAAGAGAATAAATACATTCTTCCAAAAGAGATATTGTTTAAGGATTAAAAGATGAATAGGAAAAAAGAAAGAAAGAAGGAAGGAAGGAAGGAAGGAAGGAAGGAAGGAAGGAAGGAAAAGAAAGAAAGAAAAGAAAGAAAGAAAGAAAGAAAGAAAGAAAGAAAGAAAGAAAGAAAAAAGAAAGAGAAAGAAAGAAAAAGAAAAAGAAAAAAAAAAGAAAAAGAAAAAGAAAAAGGAAGGAATGAAGGAAGGGAGGGACATTGACGGTGGGAACGAGGAGGTAAGTGGGAAGCTCTAGAAAAAGAGAACACTGTGTTCAAAAACCTGAAGACAAACAATATGTCACTTTTGGGGGAAAAGCAAATCATTCAGTATGGCTGAAGCCCTGGGGGCAGTGAGAAGAGCTGAGCTAAAATAGAAAGTAGGCACTATACCACAAAGGGCCTGGGAAGCCAGGCTGAGGAGTTTGGACTCTATGGAGGGTGGTAGAAATCCACAAACAAATTTGTGCAGGGCCAACACATGGTCAGATTTGCTTCAGGAAAAGTCATTCAACTCACAGTAGAGAACAGATGATAGGAAAAGACAAAACAAACCAGAGCCCTTCTCAGTTATCTGTGGAAAAAATATGGGGACCTCCCAGTGGGAGTAGCTGTAAAACTGGAGCAAAGAACAGATTTGCAATATTATCAAGGAGGGAGAATTAGTGGGACCTAGTGATGTTGATGTGAGACAAGTGTTTCCAAATAATTCCTCACTGGGGCATCTAGTCCCAACCATTCTTCTCTACAGTGTCAGGGAAGGATTTGGGGGTTATGGGAGGTATACAAGCAGGCACGATTAGTAGGTACTCTGGGGTCATGGTAAGGGTGCTCTCTCTGAAGAGCATTTGGGGCGGCAGTTAAAGGCTGGAATCGTTGTTTGTAAATGGAAATTTAAATCTCTGATCTCCTGAGATCAGAGCTGAGAAATTGTGCCAATCCCAAGGCATTTAGTCATATTTATAAAGTAGATAATTTGTCAAGTTCCTTTTGGTAGTTCTCAGTTGTGTTCTAATATCTCCCTGAAGACACACCCCAGATACTCAATAAAATACTTCCCCCAAACACCAACGACACTTCCTGGAGTTTTCAGAAAGCATTCGGAAACAACACATTCAAAAAATTCTCATTAAGCACCCCTTAACTGCCAAGCACTGTGCTGGTGCTGGGACTGCAGAGATGAATATGACTCAGGCTCTATCTTCCAAATGTTCGCAGAGCAGCAGGGTTGACAGGCAATTAGCCAATAATTAGAGCACTGTAATTAGGATAAACAAGATGCTAAAAGAGCAAGGAGGAAAAATGCCGAAATAATCATTAAAGGCTTCATGGAAGTGGAGGCTTTTCAGTTCTGTCTTAGGAGGAATTCATCAGGCAGGTTAAGATGAGTAGCTTGAAGCAGAGAAAACAGAAGCATCAGGAAATCAAAATAGCCTTGTACATTTTACACTTAGAAAACATCAGGAGAAAGAAGAAAGAAAGAAAAGAAAGAAGAAAAGAAAGAAAGAAAGAAAGAAAGAAAGAAAGAAAGAAAGAAAAAAGAAAAGAAAGAAAGAAAAGAAAACATCAGGCAGTTCAGGATGAGGGGAGAAAGCAAGGTTTAAGAGGTCACATTGTAAACTGTCTTGTATAAAACCATAGTAAAAAGCTGAAGGAGGAAAGCCTACTGGGAAGCTGCAAAGTTCCACGTGAAAAATTCTAACTAAAGGGACAGAGAAAATGGCTACAGGTTTGAGAGAAATGAGAGGGTAGAAATGGAAAAATTAGAGATAAGAATTTTAGATATATATATATGAAAATTATAACTGCATGGCAGCCACAAGAAATTATTTACATTGGTGTTTATTACAAGTCTACTCTTATAGGAAGTTAGAAATGTTTGGGATGGGGTCTAAATATTGAAACTGATGCCAGGGGAGTCAACTACACACCCTACAGAACCTCCCTGGCTCTGCTTATCAACAATGAAGCAAGTAATGCACGAATATCTTACAATGCAGGATGTGGAATAAAGTATGCGTGATCCTTTGAGGCTGGGAGGACTTGACCTTGAAAGCTGTTTGCACTACTATTTGACCTTGAACTCCATGTTCAGAACCCCTTAAACATGACACTGATGATGATCTTATCTTCCTGTATGCCATCAGAGAGAAGGAAAGGATGAGTGTGTACATTTAAGCTAGATAAAACCACGCAGAAGACAGTTATTTTTACAGGGAATTACCACTGTAGTGAACCAACTTCAAGTCCATAACTGGAAAATGGCTCACAACTCTTCTCTTACTATGCCCAGGGGTTTATCAAAACCAACATCCTTAAGTATTCCACAGTTGGTTTCAACGACTGGATGTTTTAGTCACCCTAAAACTTGGGGGGATAGATTTGATAATTATAATGAAGCCACAAATTGGAGTTATATTTCCCAAAAGCCGTTAGAACACAGGTATCCCATGGTCCTGTGAAGCACACAGCTGGATAGCTTGATTCGGCTCAGCTGGCTTAGAAATTAGAACAAGGGGTCTAAAATGTGGCATATGCCTGAAAATATGTTTTGACACCCACAATGACAGGCCAAGGGGTAGCCCCCAGACAGAGCCAAGATTTTTCTCAGAAAAAGATTAGGTGTCCAGGTTAAGATAAGGACAGTTAGATAATGATAGCCCCAAATGTTTATGTTATCATTTAAATAACCCTTAAGATTTTTGCCTAGAAAAAATTAAAGCAGATTACCCCCATTGCTCATCTGAACCATATACCACCAGAGTGAGATTCCCATAAAGTAACATACACTTTACATATATCATAAGATATACACTGCAAGATATACACTTAAATAAACAAGTTTACTTGCTGGATAGAAAAGTTTTCCATAAGGGACTTAAACTTCAAGAAACAAATATGAGAACGTTAGTTGATAACAATCGTTCTAGAGCTCTCCTTTCTGAAACTATTATGTAACAGAAACAATTGTCAATTCAAGTCAGTCCTGGATGTTGACAATAAAACCGTATATTTGGCATCTAAAGAGTTGGGGGATATTAAATGGCTCCTTAACAATAAGGAAATCAAATTTGAGTATATTGGATGACATATGCCATGAGGGGAATTAAAAGAGCTTTAGTGAGCTCATGATTACAGCTTTATTCTCAAAGGATGTACGTGGAAAATCTAACTCCCATAGGCATGCATAGATAGATGCATGTTTTACGGTTCTTTCTACAAAAAGCATCAGTTGTCCTTATCAGAACTTACATGTGTAATGTCACCTATCAGTCCTTTACCTTCCCCATGAATTCAATGTATCCTCTCATTAAGATTCTAAAAAAGTAACTGATGTTGGAAATACATACATACATCACATGTGTACACACACACACACACACACACACATGCATACGTACCTTCTTCCCAGTTCAGAAACAGGTGTTCCTCTTTTGCTGTTACCAGCAGCTTCTTTTTCTTCCAGGCTTTTTGCTTTCTTGGGGCCTTTCATCACTGGAGCTGGTGTTTACCCTCGAGCTGACATTTCAACGTCAACCCACCAGGTGTCCACAGTCCTCTCTCCCATGACACTCCTGTAGCAGATGGTGCAAATGGCCTGGCACATACATTCTGATTCATTGCAAAAAAACAAACTGCCAGACTGCTGACTAGTTTGGCAAGAAAGGGAGAAAGTTGTTGCTAAAAAAAAACCTATTATGAATTATCCTTCATGTGGTGACTTTGGACTTGTCCCTGCTTAAAGATGATTAGTAATTTATTTAACAAGATTAAACAAAAGCTTTTAGAGGAGTTCCCTATTTGCAAAGATGGATTCAGGCAGCAGGAACTTGTCCATACAGCAAAATGAGCAAACAATAGAAAGTCAAAACAAAATGACACCAAAGGCAAAATATTAAATGAAATTTTTTTAATTGATAAATGGAAACAGTAAAAGGTGTTTTGGGTTTGTGGAGTGGGGTTTTTTTTTTTTTTTGGTATTTTTTACTTCCTGATACTATTCCAAAAATCTCTAACACAAAACCTTTTAATAATACTAGTAGTCTATGATATTAAGGTTTTTTTCAAAAATATTTTATTAGTTATTTTGTAGAAAGTGCACCTGACTTTATGCCCATTTGGAAACAACAACTTTGAAAAGGGAATGGAATTCTACTAGGCAGATCTCCATACAATCACGTGCACACAGGTCTAAATGTTTGCTTTTGCTTTATAGAGTTAAAACCTTGGAATTGGTTCTCAACTCCCCTTTATCACTTCCATTACTCTGTTCTACTCTAACTCTGCATTATTTTGAGGTCTGCCATCTGCTAGTCCTTCCAGTAGGATCTCTAATGCCTCCTTATGTGGGTTCAATTTCACTCACTTCTTACCCCTTCTTTAGTCATTAGCTACAGAGTTCTAAAATGAGTCATGATGCCAGAAACACGGGAAGTTCTAGATCAGTGTCACCCTACTTTTGCTCATAGAGCAGAACCTGTACCACTAGACTCCTGATTTGAGGCTACTGCCCTCTTGACAGGATTCTGGCCCCCTTCTCTCTGGGGCAATCTGAATTTTACAGCCCACATCCCAATACATAGACCTGATTCTAGTATCCTTTGTCCAAAGTGTCCAGTACACTAAAGTCTCAGTGTCCCTCACAGCTGAACAGTAGGGATAAACAGAAAATCTTAAAAGAAGCCACAAAAAAGTATAAATTATATAAAAAAGAACAAAGGTAAGGATGACAGCAGATTTCTCATCAGAATTTGTGGAAAGTGTGTAGCAACATCTTCTGAAATACTGAAAGAAAAAAAAACCTGCCAATTTGGAATTCTGTGAAAATGTCTTTCAAAAACAAAATGAAACGAGCACTTTTTTAGATATATGAAAGTAGAAAGAATATACCACCTGCCAGCCTATAGTATAAGAAATGTTACAGGAAGTCTTTCTGGCATAGAGAAAATGATAACAGATGAAAATATGGATCTATATAAAGGAAAGAAGAACACTAGGAATGGTAGATACATAGTAAATATATAAGATGTTTTAATATTACCTAAATTTTTAAAAAAGTAATTGATAGTTAACCAAAAATAATAACAATGTAACATACATAGAAGCAAAATATATGCCAGCAATAGCACATAGGTTGAAAAGAGATAAATGTAAGTATAGTTGACTCTTGAGCAACAGGAGTTTCAACTACACAGGTCCACTTACAATGCAGATTTTTTATGGTATAGTACTGTAAATGAATTTTCCTTATGACTTGCTTAATTACATTTTTCCCCTAGCTTCCTTTCTTATAATAAAACAGTATAAAATGTATAACATATAAAATATGTGTTAATGGACTGTTTATGTTATTGATAAGACTTCCAATCAATAGTAGGCTATTGATAGTTAAATTTGGGAGGAGTTAAAAATCCATACCCCAACGCCTGCATTGTTAAAGGGTCAACTGTATGCTATTAAAAAGTTCTTCAATCATTCATAAAATAGTTTAATATCACTTGAAAATAGCCTGTGATAAGTTAAAGATGTATACTGTAAATCAAAAAACAACCACAGAGGGGCACCTGGGTAGCTCTGTCAGTTAAGTGTCCAACTCAGTTTTAGCTCAGGTCATGACCTCAGGGTCATGAGATCAACCCCCATGTCAGGCTCCAGGCTCAGCACCACATCTGCTTGGGATTCTCTGCCTCTACCTCTCCCCTCCACTCATGCTCATTCACTCCCTCTCTCTCCCTCTAAAATAAATAAAATCTTTTTCAAAAAGAACCACTGAAATACTAAAACAAACTGTTATAGCTAATAAGCCAACACATGAGATAAAATAGAGCCTCAAAAAATATTTGGCTAATTCAAAAGGCAGAAAAGAAGGACAAATGAAACAAAAAGCAGATAAGACAAATAGTGAGAAGACAGATTTAACCCTAATTATATCAATAGTCACATTACATGTAAATGGTCAAAACACCCCAATTAATGGGCAAAGACTATCAGGTTAGATAAAAAACAAAACCCAATTTGATGCCCTTATAAGAAATGCACCTTAAATATAAAGACACGCAGTTAAAAATAAAGGATTAAAAAATGTTACGCAAATCAGAAGATTTCAGAACAAAGAATATTACTAGGGATAAAGAAGTTCCTTTGCAACAATAATAACCTCAAAATATAATAATCTCTTCACCAAGAGATATATAGACATTTAAGCACCTAATCACAGATTTTCAGCATGAAACAAAAACTGATAAAACTTCAGAAAGAAGAAAACACATTCGTAATTAGAGAGATTTTTTTTTATTTTTTAAAGATTTTATTTATTTTACTCATGAGATACACACAGAGAGAGACAGAGAGAGGCAGAGACACAGGCAGAGAGAGAAGCAGGCTCCCATGCAGGGAGCCCGATGTGGGACTCGATCCCAGGTCTCCAGGATCACTTCCTGGGCCGAAGGCAGCGCTAAACCACTGAGCCACCCCGGCCGCCTGAGAGATTTTAATATACATATCAATAATTGATAAAAACAGGAGACAAAATCAGTAAGATTACTGAAGACTTAATAACAGCATCAACAAACCTGACTAATCTACAGTTACAGAGCACTCCATCCAACAACAATATACATTCTTTTCTAGGGCACAGGAAAATTGTCCAAGACAGATTATATTCTGGGCCACAAAGCAAGTCTCAATAAATTAACAGGTTTTAATTCATACAAGGTATATTCTCTGACCAGAATGGAATTAAATTAGAAATCAATAACATAAATTATATGGTAAATCCCCACCTATTAGAAGATTAAATAATTAAATAATATGTTTCCAAATAACCTATGGGTCACAGAAGAAATCAGAAGGGAAATTAGAAAGCCTTGTCAACTGAATGAAGATATCGATATTTTGGGGATGCTAGTGAAGCAGGATTTAGAGAAATTTATAGCACTAAATATACACATTAGGTACAACAACATCAAAAGCATCTCTACAGAAGAAAATATTGACAAATTCAGCTTCCCCAAAATTCAAAATGTCTGCTCTTTTAAAAACACTGTTTAGAGAATGAAAAGATAAGCCACAGACTAGGAGGAACTATTTATAAAACATGTATCTGACAAAGGACATATAGCAAGAATACATAAATGACTCTCTAAATTCAAGAAAGCAACCTAAGTTTTAAAAATAGATGTTATTTGAACAGACACTTCACCAGAGATGTTATATAGATGGCAAATAAGCTCATGAAAAGATACTCTACATCATTGCTTGTTAGAAAAATGCAATCCAAAACCATAATAAGATAGTACTATGCATCTGGCATAATGACTAAAATTAACAAGTCTGACCACAGCAAGTGCTAGAAAGATAAAGAGAAACTGGAACCTTCATATATTGCCAATAGAAGTGTAAAATAGTACGACAGTTTGACCATTTCATAGAAAGTTGAAGATACAGGGCCATATGACCCACACATTCCACTCCAAGGTGTTTTCCCAAGAAAAAAGAAAGCATATGCCCGTACACAGTATCTGAATGTTTATAGCAGCTTTATTCTAATAGTTAAAAACTAGAAACATCCAAAATATGCACCAACAGATGAAAAGATAAACCAGTACATACATTTAATGGAATACCACTTGGCAACGAAAAGAGAAATTACAGGTAGATGCTCTATAGATAAATCTCAAAATAATCCTACTGAGTGAGGGAAGCCAGACCTAAGATGAGCATCTATTTATTTAAAACTCCAGAAAATGCAAACTAATCTCTGATGGTAAAAACAGGTCAGTGTGGCAAATGGTGAGGAGGGTCACAAGGAAAGTTTTGAAGGTGATGGATGTGTTCATTATCTTGATTGTAGTAATGCTTTCATGGTTGTAGACATAGATCAAAACTCATCAAATTGTACATTTTAAATATGGACAGTTTATTATATGTTAATAATACCTAAAGTTAGAGATAGGACAGATGTGGTTTAAAGGTACAAACTTTTAGTAAATAAGTCCTAATAAGAGACCTAATGCAGATAGTATAGTGAAACTAGACGACAATGCTATGCCACGCTCATCAAACTTGCTAAGAGACTAGAACTTAATTGTTCCAATCACTAAAAAGAAATGATCATTCTTAAGTGACAGAGATGCTAATTATCACTACAATGGCAATCATACCACAATAGATAAATATAACAAGATAACATGTACACCTTAAATTTATACAATGTTATACATCAAGTATATATCTATTTTTTTCTTTTAAGTAAATAATGGATAATTATTTAGTTATTAAAACTTGATTATTGGAGATCATCCAGTTTGATGGTTTTCAAGCTGTGCTCTGAGGAGGTCCCTCAGGGAACACAGAGGGATGGGGGTGGCTCAACATAGCTTCATTCTTTTTAAACCAAGCATTTTGTCCTTTATCTGACTTCTATATTGGGTGTCCTTTCAAGCTGTCATCAGAAAAAAAGAAATTTGTTGCTTCAAAGTGTTTGAAAATCACTGCCTTAATGCAAACCACTCATTACATGGAGGAGGAACTATGGCCCAGAATGGCAGAGTGACTGCTTAGAGGCACACAGAGCTAGAGCCAGACAGAACTGGAGGTTCCAGATCTCCAACCTCATGCTCTCTCTAAGGCATCCCACTGCCTCCCTTGAGAACCCCTACAATAATGTTGGCAAATAACGATGATTCCAGCGAAAGAATCTCAAAACAAGACTCTTGTCTTTTCACATAAGTAGAAACATTATCTTGGGCGAGTCTAAATGACGGAGTATTATTTCCAAAGTATCTTATAGACCTTTATATGGTCAATGAGGTATCAAAAAAAATATATGCTAGGGCTGTATTGAATTTATTTCTTTGTGCATTTTTTTAACTTCATGAAATGTCAAATGACTATTATTGAGTACATCAAAAATTTGCTTTAACTTATTTAAATAAATCGTGAGAAATATAAGTGTCAATAGAAGTCAGTGATTAAGAACATAGGCATTGGAATCAGTCAGATTCAAATTCCAGCCCTGCAAATTCCAGCTCTGTTTGCCAATAGACGATTCACTTAACTCATCTCAGCCTATCTGCTGATCTTTAAAATGGAGCAAAAAAGCATTCGCTGCAGTGAGTTGCCATGGGAGTTAGATAAAATGAGACTGATGATGCATTTATTGTGATGATGAGAGCATGGTGAGAGAGGCAGGCAAAGATCAGATGAAGTGGCAATATTAGACAGGGAGGCATGAGTCTGCTTGATTCAAAGTAGGTGCTATCAGTATTCCCCACTGCAGGAAGAAAAGGCAGAGAACAAGACTAGAAACAGATGTTTGTCTTACCTGTAAACAGGTAAAAACTGAAATGAAAATTTTCAACTTCATTTAGAATAATGGATATCTTAGAAACAAGACCCCTGACAAGTTGGGACTCCTGACAAGAAGCACCAAATACCTGTCAGTGTACAGTAGACCCTTATCCCCAGGGATATGTTACAAGACTCCCAGGGGATACCCGGGACCATGGATAGTACCAAACCCTATCTATATATACTATGTTTTTTCCTATACATGGATACTTATGATAAAGTTTAATTTCTCAGTTAGGCACAGAGTAACAAGAATAACCAATAACACAATAGAACAATTGTACTGTAATAAAAGTATTGTGAGTGCATCTCCCTCTTCTTCTCTATCAAAATATTATACTGTATTCACTCTTCTCCTGTGATGATAAAACACCTACAGGATGACAGGAAGTGAGGTAAATGATGTAGGCACTGTGACACAGTGGTAGGCTACTATTGACCTTCTGGCAGTACGTCAGAAGTAGGATCATCTGCTTACGGACTGTAGTTAACCCTGAGAAACTGAAACCATGGAAAGCAAACTGCAGATGAGGGGAAACTACTATATCTCTTTTTTTAAAGAACAAAACAACTAGACCTGAGGGTCCCTATGATGTATGCTGGCCTGACCTTCCAGCTGAGATGGTCACGTCCCACTATCCGCTGGACTCCTCCACCTGCTGTCCCACAGATGCCCTATATGTGGACTTCCCAGCCTGAATTCTTTGTTCTTAACGCTGCCATAATTACCACCCCACCACACGACTCACAGATTCTGCTTCTCCCCATGCCTTCTCTACTTCACTTGTGGCTTCAGTGTGGCAGCACTCGTTTCTGTATGACAGAGAGCTGAGTCTCCCAGATTCCCCCCTCATTCCCCACATTCAACCAACTCTTCAGATTCCATCCATTTTCCATCCAACATTATCCTCTCTTGCTTGTGTCATGTCTTCAGTCTTCTTACCTACAGAAGCTACCATCTCTCACCTGAAGTATGCTGACAGCTTCTCAACTGGTCTCCCTCTGTCAATCTTGTCCTCTCCTAAATCGGCCCCTATGGTACTCACAAATGCCTCTCTAGAACATAGAGGAACCAACTCATTCTGCTGAGTGAGTCCTTTAATGTCTCCCCATAACTCCTAGACACAAGCTCCTTAATGACATAAAAGTTGCTCCCTGGTGTGGCTTTTACCTGACCTCCAGCCACTTAGCTGACCTACCCTCACCTTCCCATCTTTATGCTCCAATAATAATGAATTTCTAATTGCCATCAAGTCCTGTACTTGTATACATTGGACATGTAATTCTTTCTGCCTAGAATGCCCCCTCACCACCTTTTGTCCACTTAGTGAACTGGAGCCTTCTATGATTACACATTCCCCTTCTATGATTACACATTCCAAAGTTAAATACTTTATGTTTATACTGTTGCCCATATCATGCTGTACTATAAGCATTTGTTTTTCGGCTTTTTTTTAAAGATTTATTTATTCATGAGAGACAGAGAGAGAGAGAGTGAGAGAGAGAGAGAGAGAGAGAGAGAGAGAGAGAGGCAATGACACAGGTAGAGGGAGGAAGCAGGCTTCTCACAGGGAGCCTGATGTGGGACTCAGTCCTGGATCCTGGGATCAGGACCTGAGCTGAAGGCAGATGCTCAACCACTGAGCCACCCAGGTGTCCCTATACGCATTTGTTTAAATGACTTTCCATCACACTCACTGTCAACCTCTCAAGTTTAAGTGCTGTGCCTTATTCATCTATATATCCTCAGTACCTTACTCAGTGTCTGTCATATGGTAAGAGCTTAGTCCAATTTGTTTACTGACTCTTGATTCTCTTCATGTTGAGACATATTTTTTTCAGCATCTATTCTGGGAGTTTTTACATGCACTGGTTACAAAGCCTAATAGAAATCAACTTTGGAATAAAACATCTTCTTCAGTTCAAAACAGAAGAATTTGAGGGGCTATGAGTTTGGGGGCATTGAGTCAGACATCAGGACAAAAGGCTTCCTGTGCTGAAGATCATGAGATGGGACAAGTGATGCCCATTCTGGCATTGCAGAGGTGGCAGGCAATGTGAGGGGATCCAAAATTCATCGGTGTTGATGCTTTAGGGACTATAAATCAGGCTCTGGCACTCTGTCTGGCAGGTGGTGCCCTTCATCATGAAAAGATGTTTCTGTCACAATGAGTCAAATGTTTATCGCACAGAGTCAGCAGCACCAACTCTTCCCTGTCGGTACTCAACTAAATGCTAACAACGTATCATTAACAAACAGCAAAACCCACGTGTTTCCCTGTGACATTCAGCATCAAACTGGAAAATGCTCAAAGACAACTCTACTAAATCCAACAGGATTGGAAAAGTGCTAATCAGCTCCTTAATCTGCTGTATGACACACCACGGTTATATGATTGATTCTTTTAGTGGCCCCCAAACTTAACATCCTCACTAATTTTAAACATCTCTTGTCTGTTTTGCCTTTCACATACAATTTCATTTCTTATCTCACTACTAGTCTAAAGAAGAAAACGTTGCCTTTTCGTTTACCAACAAAAGCAAAAAAAAAAAAAAAAAAAAAAAGCTAAAGTTGATTCATAGGGAACTGTCCTTAATGGCAAAACAATACTCAACACTCTAGAGTAGAATTCCTCATGGGATAAGACCTCAGTTCTGGAAATTTTCTTTCAATAGAAAGCTCTCTCTCCACTGAAAAATCTAACAGAGAAT
>NW_026574877.1:0-16517 GCF_905146905.1 Nyctereutes procyonoides | reverse complement strand
AAACCAGAGCTGGGGGCATCACGATGCCCGATTTCAGGTTGTACTACAAAGCTGTGGTCATCAAGACAGTGTGGTACTGGCACAAAACAGACACATAGATCAATGGAACAGAACAGAGAACCCAGAAGTGGACCCTGAACTTTATGGTCAACTAATATTCGATAAAGGAGGAAAGACGATCCACTGGAAGAAAGACAGTCTCTTCAATAAATGGTGCTGGGAAAATTGGACATCCACGTGCAGAAGAATGAAACTAGACCACTCTCTTGCACCAGACACAAAGATAAACTCAAAATGGATGAAAGATCTAAATGTGAGACAAGACTCCATCAAAATCCTAGAGGAGAACACAGGCAACACCCTTTTTGAACTTGGCCACAGTAACTTCTTGCAAGATACATCCACGAAAGCAAAAGAAACAAAAGCAAAAATGAACTATTGGGACTTCATCAAGATAAGAAGCTTTTGCACAGCAAAGGATACAGTCCACAAAACTCAAAGACAACCTACAGAATGGGAGAAGATATTTGCAAATGACATATCAGATAAAGGGCTAGTTTCCAAGATCTATAAAGAACTTATTAAACTCAACAGCAAAGAAACAAACAATCCAATCATGAAACGGGCAAAAGACATGAAGAGAAATCTCACAGAGGAAGACATAGACATGGCCAACACGCACATGAGAAAATGCTCTGCATCACTGGCCATCAGGGAAATACAAATCAAAACCACAATGAGACACCACCTCACACCAGTGAGAATGGGGAAAATTAACAAGGCAGGAAACACAAATGTTGGAGAGGATGCGGAGAAAAGGGAACCCTCTTACACTGTTGGTGGGAATGTGAACTGGTGCAGCCACTCTGGAAAACTGTGTGGAGGTTCCTCAAAGAGTGAAAAATAGACCTGCCCTACGACCCAGCAATTGCACTGCTGGGGATTTTCCCCAAAGATACAGATGCAGTGAAACACCGGGACACCTGCACCCCAATTTTTATAGCAGCAATGTCCACAATAGCCAAACTGTGGAAGGAGCCTCGGTGTCCATCGAAAGATGATGGATAGAGAAGATGTGGTCTATGTATACAATGGAATATTCCTCGGCCATTAGAAACGACAAATACCCACCATTTGCTTCAACGTGGATGGAACTGGAGGGGATTATGCTGAGTGAAGTAAGTCAGTCGGAGAAGGACAAACAGTGTATGTTCTCCTTCATTTGGGGAATATGAATAATAGTGAAAGGGAATATAAGGGAAGGGAGAAGAAATGTGTGGGAAATACCAGAAAGGGAGACAGAACATGAAGACTCCTAACTCTGGGAAACGAACTAGGGGTGGTGGAAGGGGAGGAGGGCGGGGGGTGGGGGTGAGTGGGTGACGGGCACTGAGGGGGACACTTGACGGGATGAGCACTGGGTGTTATTCTGTATGTTGGTAAATTGAACACCAATTAAAAATTAATTTATTAAAAAAATAAAAAATAAAAAAATAAAGTTCCCAGTAGTCCGCTGACCCGCTTTCCTGAAGCAGTTTCCCAGGACTCGCTCCTCCGCCTCTTATCATCCTATATATCCCCTCTGATCCTCTTGTCCCCCCTCCTACCTTGTCAGAAGCAATCGCTTTTGTCCCTGCATTGCAGCTGTTCTCTCTTTATATCTCGGACTGAATTCATAGCTGTTCAGGGTGGTTTGAAAGTTATGTAGGTAAGTTTGGGGGACCAGATGAAACAGGAACCCCTACCCTTCCACTATCATGCCTCTAAATCCCTGTGCCAGCAATCTCACTGCATCTTGGAAGAGCCCAACCATTCTCATTTCGTAGAGGAAGGACTCCTTCCCAGCACAGTCTCACTACTTTGTTTCTGTTGAGGTTTTCCCAAAATATTTTAGTTCAACTACCATGATTCTCTAGCTCCCTAGACTGTATCACCAACCACCTCTCTTTTGAGGAACTTGTCAGTCCAGCCTGAACCGTATCTGGGTTCACAAAAGTGACCCTAAGAGGGCAGAGTCCTGTTTGTGTTCAGGGTGTAGCCCCACAGGGGACACACCTCGTACAAGTCATTAGGAAATTTTCCGGAACATTTGGCCCCTCCTTTGATGGAGGGACTGAGGCGGGGCCTTTGGCTCTAGTAGCCACACTGCTTGATAACAGACTCGTTTCTCCTGGCATCTCTGACTGTGGCCAGGGCTCTGCAACACCAGCCCTCCCTGTGGCCACAGCATCACCCATTCACCACACAGGCTGGTGCTTGCACTCCACGCAACCATGTCATCGGCCCTCCGTGTAGCGGTAGTGACTGGAGCTAACAAGGGCCTTGGCTTCGCCATCACGAGGGACCTGTGCCGGAATTTCCCTGGGGACGTGATACTCACAGCGAGGGATGAGGCGCGGGGCCGGGCAGCTGTGCAGCATCTCAAGGCTGAGGGCCTGAGCCCACGCTTCCACCTGCTGGACATTGACAACCTGCAGAGCATCCGCACCCTGCGTGACTTCCTGTGGGAGGAGTATGGGGGCCTGGACGTGCTGGTCAACAATGCAGGCATCGTCTTCACACGTAAGAACACGGGAACACTTAGAGCAGGGGATCTCCGTTAGGGAACCACACAGAGTGGGTTGGGGATGATGCCTGACCCCCATCACTATGGGGTCTGGAAGGGCTTCCCTGGGGAAGGAGGTCAGACTGCAGGCACAGAGAGACAGAAGCCTCTGGAGGGTCTTATAGCCACAGTGCCTTGGTATTGCCATGGAAAAATCTCAGGGACCTGACCTAGTTTTTTGTTTTTCTCTCAGTTGGGATCTGAGCCATTTGGTGAATACTTAACCTATTTTGTAAGAAACAACAAATTGCAAACAGAGGTAAACAGAAATCCCATTGTGCCCACTTCCCTAGCCTCCCCAAATGATGCCAGCTTACACAGCTACACGGCATCAGCACAACCGATAAACCACCTTGAGACCATACAGTCCACGAATCCAGACGTTGCTGGATTTCAATAGAATGAACATGAAAACTAAAAGAATGTATTTGTCATATCCTGGAATCCTCTCAGATGGCTACTATTTATTAATCTTCTCTGCTTCTCCCCTAATAGCTCATGATCCCACACCCCCACATATTCAAGCAGAAGTGACCCTGAAGACAAACTTCTTTGGCACCCGAGATATATGCACAGAACTGCTGCCTCTAGTGAAACCCCAAGGTGAGCCTGATGAGGGGCCCAAGCTGTGCTGTTTCTGGCATGATCCGGCCCCTGAACTCTGGCCTCATCCAGAAGACCCTGGCCCTGCTCAGCCAGGGCCTGGCCTCCTTGCCCGGGAGAGGTGTCCCTCTGCCTCAGGACTCTGACACACTTGCCCTGCAGTCAGCAGTGTCCTCTATCCCTCTACTCTTCCACTAGAGGCACTGACTGTCCTATCCTTCAAGTCTTCATTCAAAACTCTCCTCAGAGAAGCCCTTTGCTTCCTCCATGCCCCTCACAATGCACTTCCCTGGGATTCCTCTCTGGACCCTTTCTTCTCCCTCTCCCTCTCTCTGACAGATTTTATTCAGACCAATGGACTCTGCTATCCAAATGTCTCTGCCCCCCGCCAACATCTGTCACCTGCCTAGAACGTTCCCAGAGCTCCCCACGCACATGCTTCCACACCCAAATCCTGCCCCTCCAGCCCTCAACTCTCCCTCATTTAAACATCTACATTATCACAGCACTTATCATTTTCAAAAACATCCTGCTCACATAGCCCACAATCCACCAATCATGAATAATGTGGTCACTGTGCCCAGCTCCCGATCATCAGGGACCAGGTCTTAAGAGTGGTCCTATGGGTTTTGTCCTCTGCATTTTTCTGCAGGCCTCTCCTCCATCCCAGCTCTACAACGGATACTCAGCTATCATTTCTGGATCATTCCAACTTTCCTAAGAGACCCTACTTCTGAGTCTTTTACTCTGAGGTCATTCTCTGTACCTTCTGGGGGTTCACTGTCTCCCAAAATTCCTTCAGGAGCTCTGAGCATCATTTGTAGGGATCTCTGTCATCAGACCTGCCAAAGACCAGGCCCATGGATTCCCCTTCACTTTCTGCAATGCTCTGCACAAGACAGACTGCCGTCATTCCTTGGTTGTAAACTACTGTAATCCTTACCCCATGTGAATGTGATGGGGGAGCCACCACCCATGTACTACACTAATTAAGATAAGCTGATACTTTTAGAATGATTAGGATATCTCCCTTGAAAGAGTACATGCAGGTACTCTTTCACTCCCCGTTCTGCCCCCAATTCCTCTTCTGTCCTGGAAAGTTCTCGTACTTGTTGCAACACTCCCTTCACTGGCATGTGGCAGGGCAGCTCTCAGATGTCACCTGTCTCCTTTACTCACCACAGACCTTGAAGGTGGGATGAATTTACCTGTGCCCCCCCACACACATCGTACAGGTGCTCCCCTTAGAAGGCAAAATGCTTCTGCCTGAGTTTGGATCTCACTTACCTCAACAGTGTTGGTTATTGCTGCCTTGTTGGCCTTGGACCAGAATGAGGAGTGAGCGCTCTCCTGGATTTGCTAAGGCAGGTTCTAATCAAACTCTACTGATCTTGCCTCGGGGAAACTAGACTGCATGGACATGGACAGGCAAGCTCTATTCTCCTTGTGAAAGTAGGGTTTTCTTGCCTATTGCAAGAGGAGAGATCTTCCCTTAGGTGGGGGGATGGCAGCCACAGTGTTTCCTGTGACCAAGACTTTACCCTCTTTGGAGATCCTATTTGAGAGAAATCCTAGCTAGGATAACCAAAAGCAAATATTGTCCCTCCTCTCCCATACTGCGAAACTAGGATACAAAGAACAGTCTTGAATGACTTCACCAGATCTCTGTGGTTAAAGAACAAAGTCCAAGGGCCCGTTTCTGCTCTATTGGCTCTGTTTTGTTGGCGTGAAAGAACAAAAGAGAATTGTGACATTAAAGACATTGAGGCGGGCAGTCCGCGTGGCTCAGTGGTTTAGCAACGCCTTCAGCCCAGGGTGTGATCCTGGAACCCCGGGATCCAGTCCCATGTTGGGCTCCCTGCATGGAGCCTGCTTCTCCCTCTGCCTGTATCTCTCTCTCTCTCTCTCATAAACAAAATCTTTAAAAGAAATACATTGAGGAATAGATGCTGAGTTTTCATATTTGCAATGCCTTCTTCAAAAAGAGTTTTACAGAAATAATTTAGCCACACACACAAAAAAAGATAAGAATCTACCCAACCAGGTGGCCACCACCAACCTTAACCAGGCAATTCATATCTAGGCCATGAACATCCTTTCCCACATCCATTGCTTTTCCCTCCCATTCCCTTGAATTCATATTCCTTTATTTGAATGATCCTCTCTTTAAAGTGTTAAACGTCTATTATTCTTTTTTCTCTCTAAATCGATATGTACTTATTTTTTAAAAAAAATAAGGCATATCCAAGTTGAAGGATTTGAGCAAAAGTTTGAAATTTGAAAACTCTTGTTCATCAGATATTAGCTAGGGTATTAGCAGAAAATACAGACTTGTAAGGCTACACTTACCAAGGAAATGTTATAGAAGGGGTCCAAAATCTTCATTTAAGAAGGTTCAGCATAAAAGGTAACTCCCTCTGTCTCTCTCTGTCTCTCTCTTACTCTCTCTCTCTCTCTCTCACACACACACACACACACACACACACACACTGACATACTGTTGTCCTCAAAAGGATAGGTGGCTAGATGGAATATTTATATATTATCCCCATTCAGAAATGGAAGAATAATGACTCTCAAGATCACAAGCACAGCTGGTTGCAGACTGAGGTCATGTGGCATCTAAACTAATCGTGCTTCGCACTACTCAAGACCTCAAGTATTTGCCACTGGAGCACCTCTCCAAATGAAGCCTTATCCAAAAAGGCAAGACAAACAGAAAATCAAAGGACTCTGCTGATTGGGACCAAGGTCTTCCTCACTGCAGGGCCTCAGGCACCTCATGGAAAACCACTGAAAACCACTGAAAAGGGCACATTTAAAACCCTGAAGTGTTGTGAAAAAAATCCCTTATCACTCCAGACACTTAATACTGCTAACCTTGATATGAGAAAAGGTGAGCCTTCAAGGAAAAGGGATGAATGTTAAACCATAAAAAGTCATGAGAAATGGCTGTGGACTTAGTGCCCGTTGAATAGGCTTGAGAATCAAGGAATGCACTTGAAGTGGTGACCCCAGAGGAGAGGATGTCTAAACCATGTTACACACTACATCACACACACTGTCACACACTTATGCAGTCACACTCACATTCACATACAGTCCCTGTCTCTCACACACTCATCCACATCTCACACACTCAAATGCAATCACACACCCTTTGCACAAGGACATTCCGATGGCCCATACACTTCCTAGCCCATATGCCTGCCATGTGTATTCCAGTTCAGAGTCTCTAAAATGACCCTCAAAATCCATGGATACACTTGAAGACAAAAACGTTTACATCAACGTCCTTGCTATGGAAGCTCCACAAGTTCCTGCACCTGTGTTTCCTGTCCTGAGCTGTCAGACCACAAGGATCTACAGTCTCACTCAGTTCCTACGAGGAGCCCCCAAGTGGCCACCCTGCTCCCTTGGGGATGTGCTCAGTGGGTGGACAGGCCTGGGGAACAGGGACTAGCAGAGGCACCCCATCTAGCAATTTACATACAAAACCATTCTACTGCCCGTCAGACTTCCTTCATTACACAGGTCAGTATTTTCACAGCTAATCCTAGACCTCCTGAGACAGACAACACAGAATAGAAAAGATGTCATCACTTCATTACAAACAGCCTACGGAAATTTAGTAGAGTTTCTCCTTCTGCTGTCAATGCTACAGGTATGTAAGAAAATGGTCCTGAGCCCCTGTGAGTAAAGATGGCTGCCTTTCTGGTACACCAGTTACCCCGTGTGGCTTCCTCGGGCCTTGTCTTCCCTTTGTCCTCCCCTTAATTGCACACACTTCTATGTTTTGCAGTTTTGAATCACGAATATGTATTATTTCAATTGTGAAAAAGGCAGGGAATATTTTTTAAAATAAATTCTTTGACGATTTTATCTATTTGAGAGAGAGAGAGAGAAAGAGAGAGAGAAAGCAAGCATGAGTGAGAACAGGAGCAGGAGCAGGGGGAAGGGCATAGGGGGAGAGAGGAGTAGACTCCCTGCTGAGCAGCGAGCCCCATGCAGAGCTTGAGCCCAGAAGCCCAGGATCATGACCTGTGCTGAAGGCAGAAGCTACACCTACTAAGCCACCCAGATGCCCCTTGAAGGAACTTGAACTAGTTGTAAGTAATATATATTTGAGAAGTACTCACTAAACTTTTTAAAAATTTATTTCACGTTAGTGTAGAATTCGTTTCAGGAATAGGATTCCATGTTTCATCAGTTACATATAACAATCAGGGCTCTTCCCAACAATTGCCCTCCTTAATGCCCATCCCTCATTGAGCCCACCTTCTACCGTCCTGCCCTCCAGCAACCCTCAGTTTGTTTCTACAATTAACGGTCTCTTATGCTCTGCCTCCCTCTCTTTTTTCATCTTATTTTATTTTTCCTTTCCTTCCCCTATGTTCATATGTGTCTTAAATTCCACATAGTGAAATCATACGATATTTGTATTTCTCTGGCTGACTCATTTGGTTTAGCATAATACACTCTAGCTCCATCCATGTTGTTGCAAATGGCAGGTTTCCCTTCCTTTTGATAACTGAGCAACATTCCATTATATATGCATATATGTCCCATTCTCTTTATCCATTCATCAATTGATTGACACTTGGGCTGTGTCAGTAATTTTGCTATTGTTAATAGTGCTACTCTAAGCATTGGGGGATACATGTGCCCCGTTGAATCACTATGCCTGTATCGTTTGGATAAATACCCAGTAGTGCTATTGCTGGTTCATAAGGTGGCTCTATTGTTAACATTTTAATGAACCTCCATACAGTTTCCTAGAGTGTCTGCACCAGTTTGCATTCCCAGCAGCAGTGCAAAAGAGGTCACGCCCCTCCCCATCAATGACAACATCTGTGGTCTTATGAGTGGTTAATTTTAGAATTCCATACAGATATGTGGTGGTATCCCATTGTGGTTTTCATTTTTATTTCACTGATGATGAGTGACGTTGAATATCTTTTCGTGTATCTATTAGCCATCTGGATATCTTCTTTGGAAAGTCATCCTTTCACATCTCTGCCTATTCATATAAACATATGTATTTTTGGGGTGTGGAGTTCAATAGGGTCTCTCCAGATTTTAGATACTAACCGTTACCAGATATGTCATTTGCAAATATCTTTCCCTGCCCCGTCATTGCATTTAGTTTTTTGCTTGTTTCCTTTGATATGGGGAAGTTTTATCTTGATGAGTTTCCAAAGTTCATGTTTTCTTTTGTTTCCCTTGCCTCAGGAAATATAACTAGTAAGAAGTTGCTATGGCCCAGGTCAGAAAGGTTGCTGCCATCTTTCTCCTCTAGTATTGGACGATTGCGTGTCTCAAATGTACGTCTTTCATCCTTTTTTACTTTATTTTTGTGTATGTTATAAAAAAGTGATCCAGTTTCATTCTTCTGCATGTGGCTGTCCAGGTTTCCCAACACCATTTGTTGAAAAACTCCCTTATTTCCATTGGATTATCCTTTCTGCTTTGTTGAAGATTAGTTGATAGAAACTCGTGGGTCCATTTCTGGGTCCTCTATTCTGTTCCATTGATCTGTGTGTCCAGTTTTGTGCCTGTGCCATACTGCTCGATGACTACAGCTTTACAATGTAGTTTGAAGTCCAGAATGCTGATGCCTCCTGCTTTGATTTCCTTTTTTCAGCATTACTTTGGCTATTCGTGATCTTTTCTGGTTCCATGCAAATTTTAGGATTGTTTCTTCTAGCTCTATGAAAAAGCTGGTATTATTTTGATAGGGAAATCACTGAATATGTCGATTCCTTGGGTAGTGCAGACATTTTAACAATATATGTTCTTCCAAACCTGAGCATGAAAGTTTTCCCATTTCTTCTGTCTTCTTTGGTTTCTTCCATAAGTATTCTCTACTTTTCAGCAGTACTCACGAAAACATTTGACAAACAGGTCCCATTAATGTTACACTTAACATGTTCCTGATGAAATAAAGTACCGGAGTAAAAGACCCCTCTCTAAAAGGCGTTTGTCTTAGAAGACTGATACATGAAGAATATAGTTTCTACAGCTCATTTTCATTCTCTCTAAACACTGCATCATGAGAGTCAGAGTGCCATCCATGCATCATGTCCTCACTGAACTTTTTTGACACTGCCACTCCTATTGGGAGAAAGCTTCGAGTTAAGTGACCATAACTTTCATTCACGAATATATACATTAAAAAGAGAAAGTTTCCTAATTTTATTGAATCCTTGACCGTAGGTATGATGTCATGACCTTTCGATAATACTAAAAAGACCAACTGAAACATAAAAATATAGGTGCCTAGTGGCTCCATCTATGAAGTTGCTGACCCTTGGTATCACCTGACTCAGGTCATGATCTCAGGCTTATGTGACGGAGCCCTGACTTAGGCTCTGCATTCTGCGGGGAGTCTATTTGGGATTCTCTCTATTCCTCTCCCTCTGCCCTTCTCCCACTTGCTAACACCAGCTCATGCACTCTCACTCTCCCTAAATAAATAAATTTTAAATAAATAAATGTAAAAATATGAAATTAATTACTTATAGATGTCTATTAAGTTCATTGTTTAAATACTAACTACATGTTCATAAAAGAGTTAGTGAGAAATGTGTCAGTGCTTTACACTTCTAACAGCTTTATTGAGATTCACCTATCGTACACTTCACCCATTTCAGGAATCCAACTCAGTAGATTTTAGCAATTGGGCAGTGTTGTGGAACCATCACTGAGTCAAGATTAGCACATTGTCATCACCCCAACAGTTTCTGGACCCTTATCTATGAGCCCTCTGTTTCCCCATGCCCCCCTGCCCCCAAACAAACACCAATCTACTTTCTGTCCCTACTTTCTTTTTCCCCTGGACATCCCATATATGGAGAGCCATATAATGAGTAGTCTCTTGTGACTGGCTTCTTTATTTCAATGATGTTATCAAGGTTCATCCATGGTGTAGCATGGACTTCATTTCTTTTTAGAGCATCTCTTTACAACATGTCACTTTTCCACTGCCCCTTTCCATGACCACACGGCCAGGCATTTTGTCACTGCTCCTGAGAGGATGATATCCCAAACCTAGAGAAAACATCATGCAACTCAGCCCACTGAGGTGAGTTGCTTTTAGCTGGCCACAGCACAGTGAAAAGCAACTTATCCCAACGTAGTCTGTTCACCTTCAAAAGGCCATCTTTAAACTCAGAAGCTGATTGTGAGCTACTAAACACTTGTTCATAGAGCACTGCTCAGGTGACTATAAGAAGGTCTCCAGGCAGTCCCAGAGGGGACCTATGAGGAAAACTGGCTCTCTACCCGTGACGGCAGGGAGTGCCTTCTTACACTGTCCTTGCCATGTTCCTCTATAGGGCACTCTCTCTTCTTTGTGGAACATCTGGGCACTACTCAGTCCCTTTAGATCATTTCTGTCACATCATCTGAGACATTATGGGTAAAACAAGCTTCAAGACTGCAGCATGTCCTTGAGTCGCAGAGGCAATCTTCATTAACCCTCAGAGCAAACGAGAAATTGTCTCCCAAATGGACAAAATACTAGCAATATTGGTATTCACCATTCTCATGCATGCCATTCTTTGTGACTCTTTGTGTTGTATTTTAGGCAGAGTGGTGAATGTGTCTAGCATAGTGAGCTTTCTAGCACTTAAACAGTGCAGCCCGGAACTGCAACAGAAGTTTACAAGTGAGGCCATCACAGAGGAGGAGCTGGGGATTCTCATGAACAAGTTTCTGGAAGACGTAAAGAATGGAGTGCACGAGAAGGAGGGCTGGCCTGATATCAAAATAGCAGCCTATGGAGTGTCAAAAATGGGTGTCACCGTTCTGTCCAGAATCCATGCCAGGAAACTGAGTGAGCAGAGGAGAGATGACAAGATCCTCCTGAATGCCTGCTGCCCTGGGTGGGTGAGAACAGACATGGGTGGAGCAGATGGCATCAAAAGCCCAGAAGAAGGAGCAGAGACCCCTGTCTACTTAGCCCTTTTGCCCTCAGATGCTGAGGGGCCTCATGGCGAGTTCGTTATGGAAAAGAAGGTTGAACAATGGGGACTCCCCTTTCAGTTCCCTTCATGGTTCCTTACTATAATCTCCTCATGACTGACCAAAAAGACTGCTATCCTGTCAGCAGTATTCTTATAAAAAAATAAAAGAGGGTTGAGGGAATCACTATTCCTCCTGAGGACCCACACTGAATTACCCACTAATTCTGTGATTTTTCTGTGATTTCTTCTGTGATATAGAAGAAAAAAATGGAATTGATGACAAAAATAAATGAACATTACATGCGAATAAACAATTCTAAGTCAATGTGCATTTGTGCAGATTGTTTCATGAAACCAGCCTGAAACACTAACAAACACTGAACTAGGTCAAGAGAAAGGACAGTTAAACTCAACCTTGGTAAACGTCAGTGAAAGAGTCAGATAATAAGTATTTGCTTTTTTGCAGGCCATTGGTCTCTATTGGACCTACTCAAATCTGCTGTTATAGCTGAACCCCACCATGGGTGATGTATAAACCCATGAACTGGGCTGGATTTCCTTGCCAGCATACTTTACCACTTTCTACTTTGACATGGACAACCCCATGAATGTTAGATATCTCCTCTGGACTCTATAAATATCAAATTCACTGGGTAAAAAAGCAATTGTCCAGTTCGAAATGGGAGTGGGTGCTTATGACACATCCATAAGACTATCTGAGACAGGGGCACCTGGGTGGTCAGTGGTGCCTTTGGCTCAGGTCGTGATCCCTGAGTCCTGGGATGTGGTCTTGTATCAGGTTCCCTGCAGAGAGCCTGCTTCTCCCTCTGCCTATGTCTCTACCTCTCTGTGTGTGTGTGTGTGTGTGTGTGTAACTAATGAACAAATAAATAAAAATCTCCTTTAAAAAAACCAACACAAGACTACTTGAGTCAAAGAGGAAAAGTGAATATGGATTGGTATCAATGGATATGAAAGAATTATTGTCAGATCTCCTCAAGGTGAACGTGTAGGGACAAAGGGTCACCGAGCGGTAACATGAACATGGTTCAGCAAACTACCGACAGAAGGTAAACACATACTAATAGTAAAGTTGTCATCATTGTGGAGCCTACCTTGGTGAATACATGAGTGTCCACAATACTTTTCTTTCCTCTTTCCTCTTTGAAAGCTCTCAACACAAACACCTGGGAAACAAAAGGCCCAGGCTCTGCCGCCTTACTGGATGACCTTAAGCAAAATCCTGCATGTGGCTGTATGTCAGTCTCCTCAAGTGTCCAATGGGGGAACCGTCATAGGATTCCTGTGAAGAGGAAGTGAACTCATGCAGGGAGACAGGCTGAATACAGTGATGGTGCTAAGTGTCCTCCACCGTGAGTTCCTGCAGTGGGACCCGAGATATCCATAGCCCCAAAGGGAAACTTCTTCTGCCCCGCCCCAAACCTGGCTCCCCATAGGCTCCGTGAATGCCCACCACCTCCACACCCCCGCCCCCCTCCACCTCCACACAGAAGCATCCAAGTTGTACAGACTCCTCTCCTCTCATGACCATTTTCACTCTTCACCAGGGGTCTTCTACTGTCAGAAATGAAACCTGAAGGCCCATGCAAGAAAGGGTAGGGCCCTTGCTTTAGAAGCTTCTCCCTTTGAAGGGGCTATTAATTTTCTCTCTGTTATTTGGCTTTTCTCATCTAACCTATGAAGAGTTTCAATGTCTAGGACAAAGAAATACCATCTCTCCTTCTAGCTTGAACAGAAAGTCAGTATTGGAAAGATCTTTTTTCCTTGATACTTTAAAAATAACACGTAATTAGGAGCACCTGGGGGTCTCAGTTGGTTAAGTGTCAGACCTTCATTTCAGCTAATTTCATGATATGGGGATTCTAAAATCAAGCTGAGATGGCTCCAGCTCAGTGGAGAATCTGCTTGAGATTATCTCTCACCCAATCCAAATGCCCCTTCCCAGGTCACATTCCTTTTGTCTCTGTCTCTTTCTAAGTAAATAAAGGAATAGAAAAATCATTTTTTAAAAATAGCACCCTGGAGCCCTGGGTGGCTCATAAGTTAAGCCTCTGCATTCAGCTCAGGTCATGAGCTCAGGGTCCTGGTACCAAGCCCAGTGTTGGTTTCCCTGCTACTTGGAGAGCCTGCTTCTCCCTCTACGTCTTTCCATCATTCTGCTCTCGCTCTCTCTCTCACTTCCAAATAAATAAAAGCTTGTTAAATAAATAGATAAAATTTTAAAAAGCACCTATTGTACATAACACTTTAAATGTGTCCTTAAATGAAACAAAAAACTAAGCAATTTAACATACACTGGATAATGTAACCATCAAATGAAACATCCAATAGATACCTTCACCCACAGTGAGCTTCATAAACATCTGCTGCACTGGGGGATCCCTGGAATCACACAGAGGGAGAGCCCTGCCCACAGCCAAGTCTCAGCAAGGACTGAATCTCTACTTCTCCCTCTTGAGTTTCTTCAAAGAAAGTGAGAGGATCTGTGTCCTCAGAAGCACTTCCCCTGTGCCAGCAATTTTTACTATTTTTCTAAGTTTTATTTAAATACATGAGTTAAATTTCATTTGCCCACATATAATATAACACCAAGTACTCATCCCATAAACTGCCCTTCTCCAAACTTTTCTTTATTTTTCAAAGTTAGGAGTCTTTCATGGATCATCTTCCTCTCCAATGGTTCCCCATTCAATTTCCCTCCTTCCTTTGCACTCCCTTTCACTATTTTTCATATTCCACATGAGTGACACCATATGAAGATGGTCTTCCTTCAATTGGTTTATTTCCCTCAGCGTAATACCCTCCAGTTCCACCCAAGTTGAAGCAAATGATAGATATTTGTCACTTCTGATGGCTGAGTAATATTCCATTGTATACATAGACTATATCTTCTGGACTACTAGTATGTTGAACAGCAGTGGTGAGCACAGACTTCTCTGTCTTGTTCCTCATCCTAGGGTAAAGGATCTAGTTTTCCCCCATTGACAGTATTTGCTGGGGGCTTTTATTCATGGCTTTTATTATATTGTGAAATATTCCCTCATCCCTACACTTTGAAGAGTTTTAATCAGGAAGGGATGCTCTATTTTCTCAAATGCTTTCTCTGCATCCAGAGGTCATATCGTTCTTGGCTTTTCTTTTATTGACGTGGTCTATCACGTCGATTGTCTTATGAATGTTGAACCTCCCTTGCATCCCAGAAATAAATCCCACTTGGTCGTGGTGAATAGTCCTCTTAATGTACTGTTGGATCCTATTGGCTAGTATCTCGGTGAGTATTTTTGCATCCATTTTCATCAGGGATATTGGTCTGTAATTCTCCTTTTTGGTGGGGTCTTTGTCTGGTTTTGGGATCAAGGTAATGCTGGCCTCAGAGAACGACTTTGAAAGTATTCCTTCCATTTCTATCTTTGTTTTTGTTTTTTTTTTTAAATTTTTATTTACTTATGATAGTCACAGAGAGAGAGAGAGAGAGAGGCAGAGACACAGGCAGAGGGAGAAGCAGGCTCCATGCACCGGGAGCCCGATGTGGGATTCGATCCCGGGTCTCCAGGATCGCGCCCTGGGCCAAAGGCAGGCGCCAAATCGCTGCGCCACCCAGGGATCCCGCCATTTCTATCTTTCAAACGGCATTAGTGAAATAGGTATTATTTCTTCTTGAAATGTTTGGTAGAATTCCCTGGGAAGCCATCTGGCCCTGGTTTGGTTATGCGTAGGTTTCCAGGAATGCGTCCATTTCCCCAGGCTGCCTAACTTCTTGGCATAGAGTTCTTTGTAATACGTTTTTTAAATCATTTCTATGTCCTTGGTATTGATTATGATCTCTCGTCTATCGATCTTGATTTTATTCAGTTGAATCTTCTCTTTTGGGATGTCTGGGTGGCTCAGCAGTGTGGCGCCTGCCTTTGGTCCAGGGCATGATCCTGGAGTCACAGAATCGAGATCTGCATCGGGTTCCCTGCATGGAGCTTGCTTCTACCTCTGCCTGTGTCTCTGCCTCTCTCTCTCTCTCTCTCTCTCTCTCTCTCTCTTTGTCTCTCATGAATAAATAAATAAATAAAATCTTTAAAAAAAAGAATCTTCTCTTTTCCCTTGAATAAGTCTGTGTAGGAATTTATCTATCTTACTATTTCTTTCAAAGATCAAGGTCCTGCTTTCCATCATCCATTCTACAGTCCTTATCATCTATATTTCATTGAGTTCTGTTCAAATTCTTATTATCTCTCTTCTTCTGCTTGGTATAGGCTTTACTTGCTGTTCTTTCTCCACTTCCTGTAAGTGGAAGGCAGCTTGTGTACTTAAGGTTTTTCCAATATTTTGAGCGACACTTTTATGGCAATGTATTTCCGTCTTAGGAATGTCTTGCTGTATCCCAAGGATTTTGAAGACTTGTGCTTTCAGTTTCATTAGTTTCCCTGATTCTTTTTAATTCTTCTCTAATTCCTGGTTGTCCCATTCATCTTTTAGTAGGATGCTCTTTAATCTCCAAGTGTCTGAGTTCCTTCCAAACATCCTATGGTGATTGAGTTCTCATTTCAAAGCATTATGGTCTGAAAATATGCAAAAGATAGTCCCAATTTTAGCTATCAGCTGAGACCTGATTTGTGACCCAGTATGTGGTCTACTCTGGAGGAAGTTCCATGGGCACGTGAGAAGCATGTGTATTCTGTTGCATTAGGATGGAAGGTTCTGTATCTATCCAAGAAGCCCATCTGGTCAGTATGCTTTTTTCAAGAGCCAACAATACTTCTATATTGTATTGTACTACTCCTGGATTGTATCTCTGACATGTTACATAAATACATACCCATTAGGTCTATGGCAGAGAATATTACTTCTGGTTCTTTCATTTGTGCTGAATTCCTCTGTTAGACATTTTGTCCAGTGGAGAAGGGTTAAAGGAGCAAGCAGAGTCAAAAATATCAACCACGACCTAAGTAAAATACACCATAGACAATTCCAAGGAAATCAGGGACGAGAAAATAAAAGAAAGAGAAGAAAAAGAAAAAAAGAAAAAGACCATGACACTGAAAAACAAACATAAAAAAAGTAAAAAATTTAAAAATGGTGGGAAGGATGCGGTTGGGAGACAGAACATAGGCTCAGAGTGGTGATCCTCTTGGTTCCAAATTTATATAAAGCAGCAAAACTTATATAGAGACACACAAGCAACCCCGAAAACAGAAACAAGTTAAAACAGTGGGGCGATTGGAGTGGAAGGAACAATATGACCTCACAGAAAGGACCAACATGGTGTACCACTAGGTCTATATATGAGGTACTAACTTGCACAATTATAAAACAGGGGAATTTTAAAAAAG
>NW_026574876.1:0-16514 GCF_905146905.1 Nyctereutes procyonoides | reverse complement strand
TAGTAGCTTTATAATTGCGCTTCGGGGATCCCTGGGTGGCGCAGAGGTTTGGCGCCTGCCTTTGGCCCAGGGTGCGATCCTGGAGACCCGGGATCGAATCCCACATCGGGCTCCCGGTGCATGTAGCCTGCTTCTCCCTCTGCCTATGTCTCTGCCTCTCTCTCTTTCTCTCTCTGTGACTATCATAAATAAATAAAAATTTAAAAAAAATTTATAATTGCGCTTTGGAATTGGCTTTCTGACATCGAATTGTAATCCAAATTCTTAACCTGTGAGAGAGAGGTCTGTTTCTGATTCTT
Organism: Nyctereutes procyonoides; assembly: GCF_905146905.1. Classification (NCBI taxonomy): domain Eukaryota; kingdom Metazoa; phylum Chordata; class Mammalia; order Carnivora; family Canidae; genus Nyctereutes; species Nyctereutes procyonoides. Next base: position 16,215 of record NW_026574876.1, on the reverse strand, counting down.
TCTCTTGTGATGAGTTCTTCCTTCTAGTCATTTTGCTTAGTGCAGAGTGGCTAAAAACAAGTTGTACTCAAAAAAAGGAATGAAAAAAAAGAGAAAAAAATGGGGAAAACAACAAAAAAACAAAAACATAAAACAAAGCAAACAAAAACAAAAACAAAGGAGAGTTATCCTCTGATTCTATATACTATAAGTCATTCGACTTCCCCTGGAGCTTTACAGTGCTGCTTGGTCAAGAACTTGCTCTTCCCTTGTTCTTCCAGCTGGTCTGGGGGGGGGGGGGGACCTGCTGTGCTGATTGCACCTGGGGGAGCTGCCCCGCCCCCTGCCAGGTGCAGGCTCAGTGGTATCTGTTTATCCTGTGAGGTCCCTATTCCCTAGCGGCCTGCTTTGTCCCAGGCACAAGTTGATACAGGGAGAAACACCACCACTGGCGGTGGCCAGCTCTCCAGCCCTAGAGTCAGCTCCCACAGTAACTACCACAGCTCCCAGTCCACAGGGGCCTGGATACTCCGGGGGCGTGGGGCAGTGATCTGCACAGCTCGGGGGCGCCCTGCGGCAGAAGCATCTTCGCTGTCCTGTGTCTTCCCGGCCTGTGCCTGTCCCAAGAGGAGTGCTGGATCCTGGGCTGTGTCCCCCGGTGCCCTGGGCCCCAGGGCCTGTGCCGCTGGAATCGCGCTCCGGGGCCCGCAGCCCCCTCGTTCGGAGCCGCCGCCTGAATTGCTCCCAAGGCCCCGCAGCTAGTGCTCCAGCCCTTTATGGAGCTCGGCTCGTGGTTGTGACCTGCTGCATCCCCGGGCACAGTTCCTCTCTTAGTGACCCCGGGAACCTGGGGGCTCCACTGCCCCTCCTGTGATCCTGCTCGAGTTCCCTGCAAGCGCCTTTCTCTCTGGGTAGCTTGTTAAAGTTCCTGCTTCTGCAAGACTGGGCTCTCCTGTCCTGGAGGCACTTGCTGCCTGGCCTTAGCCAGGCTCCTCGCGGGGGCCCCTCCCCCACTCGATACTTGCTTGCTTGCTTTGCTTGCTTTCTTGCTTTCTTTTTCCTCTTCCTAACTTGATAGAAACACGAACTCTTCTCACTGTAGCATTCCAGCTGTTCTCTCTTTAAATCTCAGGCCAAATTCGTAGGTTTTCAGGATGATTTGAAAGTTATCTAGGTAAGTTGGTGGGGACAGGTGACTTGGGGACCCTACTCTTCCGCCATTCTTGCCCCAACCCCTCTGTAATCTCTAATCTTTGGAATTTTTCATAATTTTAATTACAGCTCTGAAAGCCAAATCATTTCAGTATATGTCTATAAAACTAAATAAGAGCTTGAGGTCCCTGAAATACTTGTTCCTTAACATTTATATCCATGGTCTTTCTTTTAATGATTCTTATTGTACATAATCCTTTTTGAGGAAGGGAGGGGCACATGATAAATCTTTGCTTAGCCTTGCAAATGTAGTAGGGCATTGTAATGATTGCTTATATTCAGCATGAAAATATACTTTTTAATTTTCCCATAGTCTTTAAGACATAGTCTGTGAAAACATGGGAATAAGAAGTAAGGAAAGGATATTGGAGAAGGATTTTTTTAGTCTAATCCTTTTTTGTCAATTGAAAATTTGGTATAAACTACATTCTTTTTGTTTGTTTGTTTTTATATTTCATTTATTTATTTGAGAAAGAGGGAGCATGAGTGGTGGGGAGGGGCAGAGGGAGATAGGGAAAGAGAATCTCAAGCTGACTCTGTGCTGAGCATAGAGCTTATGGGGAGGGCTTGATCTCAAGACCCTGAGATCATGGCCTGAGCTGAAATTAAGAGTCAGAGGCTTAGCCAACTAAGCCACTCTGGTGCCCCAAGCTATGTTCTTTTTAAAAAATACTTTATTGCGGTATGATTGACATACAAAAGGCTGTGCATACTTAATGTAGACAACTTGATGAATTTGGAGATAAGTATATATCTATGAAACCATTGCCACAATCTATGCCCTAAAATATCCATCACTTCCAAAAATTTCCTCCCATTCCCCTAGTTATTATTATTTTTTATAAGAACACATAACATACCCTCTTAGTAAAATTTTAAACATACAATTCAGCCTTCAGTCCTGAAACTATAATATAGCCAGTAGAATACATAGAGAAAATCTTCTTGACTTTGGTCTTCAGTGATTTCTTGGATATGAAAGCAAAAGCACAGGCGAGAAAAGCAAAAATAGACAGAGTTACATCAAACTAAAAAGCCAATGAGTGGCCAATGAGTACATGAAAATATGCTCAATGTCACTAATCATCAGGGAAATGCAAATTAAAACCATGATGTGAAGTGACCTCACACTTGTTAGGATGGCTATTATAAAAAAAAAAAAGTGTTGGTGAGGATGGTGTAAAGGAAAGATAGTTCCTTGAACAGTGTTGGTAGGAATATAAATTGGTACAGCCACTATGGAAAAAATATGGGGGTTTCTCAAAAAATTAAAAATAGAATTACCATGTGATCTACCAATCCCACTTCTGAGTATTTATTCAAAGAAGTTGAAATCAGAATCTCAGAGATACCTGTACTCCCATGTTCAATGCAGCATTATTTACAATTGCCATCTGTCCAGTGACAGATGAATGGATAAGGAAAATGTGGTATATACATACAATGGAATATTATTAAGGCTTAAAAAATAAAGTAATCCTGCCATTTGTGATAACATGGACGAATTTGGAGGACATTATGCTAAGTGAAGTAAGGCTAACAGAGAAGGACAAATACTATGTAATACCACCTATAAGAGAAATCTAAATAGTCCAACTCACAGAAGAAGAGAGTAGAATAGTGGTACCAGGGAGTGGGGGAGAGAGAAATGAGGAGGTATTAATCAAAGGGTACAAACTTTTAGTATGCAAGATGAATAAAACCTAGAGATCTACTGTACAAAATAGTGACAAACATTTTGCTTTAAGGACAAACATGTTGCTCTAAGGATAAAAGCATTCTACTTTAAGGATAAATGTTTTCTTTATATTTCACTAGATTATCTTCTATGTATTGATGACATGAAGAGAAATTTTGTGATTAAACACAACAAAGTTATAAATTAAAGCATAAATGTTGTTTTAAGCATTTATAAGGCATAGTTATTTCTGTAGAATAATTTATATTCTTATATTTATTGTGTCTGAACAATAGATAGAGTAAGGAGTAATTATCTTTATAGGAATTAGAATTATTGAATTTTTATGTAGGAAAATATAATGATTACATATTAAGAAAGTGTGTATTAAATGAATAAATTTGTGAGGATTCAATTAATTTTACCAAAGGTAAAGACCATTTCCTTGGGCATAATTTTCCATTTTATATATATTTTAACACCACTATTTAAGGAGGATAGTATCTTCAAGGCATGTTTTTATCCTTACAAATGACACAGAAGACTTTAATGCTTCTACCTTTCAGAACAAGAGTAATGACTGTATTCTTAGAAAGCACAGTTTAATATTTCTTGTATTTTTAGTCAGTCATCTTGCTTTCAATTACTTTTCTTCATCCAAGATTTCTGCCTTTATTCTGCTGACACAATGGACATATTTTTGTTATTTATATATTTTTGTTAATAAATTTCCCATCCTCACTCCTTAATTAAGGGCATGAAATATCTCCTGTGAAAATAGTAGCTTCCAGTAATGGTCCTCATGTGACCACTGAACTAAAAGTGATATTATCCATTTTAGCTAGTCAGTATTGTTTAACTTACATTTCCTTTTCAATGTATGACTTCATATTCCTTACTTTTCCTTTCTTTAGATTTTACTTATTGCTAAATGGTGTATTTTATCTAGAGCCTTTCTATTAGATAACAACAGGCGTTCATACCTGTGTTAAACTGTTATATTTTGCTCCATGCTTTAAATATTAACATCTTATTCCATTGTCTACTGAAATTATGGAAAGAGGCAGAACAGTGTTTCTGAGAACATAAGATCTTAGAAATTAAGCTATATTAAGTTTGATTTGACTAAACATGTGTTGCACTTATTGTTTAATCTTGAGCATTTCCCTTTACAATTCTAAACCTTATTTTCCTTTTATTGTTTTTTAAATGAGGATAATAGTAGCTATTTGCCAGGATGACTCTGAGATCTAGGGATAATATATATGAAACACTTGGCAAGAGTTGAAATAACAACACCTGTGATTTTTATAACTATATTTATTATTATTTTGTGATTATTATTTCACTAATTATTTTCTGCACAACTTTTAAAAAGAAATAGCTTATTTATTTATTTATTTTAAGAAACAGCTGATATTAATGGTGTATTCTTTTTTTTTTTTAAGATTTGTTTATTTATCTGAGAGAGAGATTGAGGGAGGGCAGAGGGAGATGGAAAGAGAAACTCACACAAACTGTGCTGAGCGTGGAGCCTGAAGAAGCCTGATCTCATGACCGTAAGATCCAGACCTGAGCCAAAACCAAGAGCTGAATGCTTAACTGACTATGCCATCCAGGTGTATTTTTAAATACAAAATTAAATTTAGCTAGTGATAGGAAGTATTATTAACTTAATGTCTTTGACCTTCCTTGATCTGTTTAGTTTATTTTAAAGGACTCTCCATTTCATTACTTAATATAAGGCATATGACTGTAAGTGCTAACAAGATGTAATCGTTTTAAACATGTAAATATATCAAATCACAGAGTTAATATTTCGAAGGTTTTTAAAAGCTTCTTATTTTTTAAAGATGCCTCAAGCCTAATTACAATTTTTTAAGTCTAAAATTACAAGGAATGGAATAACTAGCATAATGCTTTTGGATTTATAGATACTTGGAAAATACAAAAATTCTGACAGGAACAAAAGAATATATGGGTAAAACTTTAGCTCATTCATTGCTTGAAAGCCCTGCATTAGAGCCACTTTGGGCTTATGCACATTGTCAATGCCATTCATCCAAAGACCACTAGGAAAAGCCCCATAGTTTATAAACAAGTTGAGTTTGTCACTCATTACATGAGTGGGAGAATGAATGAGAACACAATGCTGTGGGAGTCATGGGGAGTATCAGTAAGAGGATGTTAGAAAAAACATAAACTTAAAATTTGGCTAGATGATTTTGGAGAGAGAAAGAAGGCAGACATTTGCTCTAAATTGCTAGAAAATGTGCATCAATTCCATGACTGTGTATCTTAATAAATATTGTCTATAGAGAGGGGATATTATAATGAGTATAAAGCTATAATTAGTATGGGTATAGCATTTACTCAATCTTAGCAAAAGAAGAGGGTGCTTGGTATTTTTGTGAGTGGCAAAATAATCTTGTTTTGTTTGTTTGTTTGTTTGTTTTTTTGTCCTTAGACAAAATTAGGAAGTAGCCTTCCTTGTTTTGTCCCATTTTATGAAGGTCTCAGGGTAACCTTGTCTTAGCTTGGATACTGTGAGATTATGTTCAGTAGACTACCATGGCCTATCCGTGAGTTACAGGCCAGCTTCTGAATGTCAAAGATAATCTTTCTTTTTTTGTTTTTCCTTTCTCAAGATAAACTAGAGCCCAGAATTCAGAATAGAATATAGATCATTATGGTGGTAAAGATTCATAAAAAACTTTCTTCAAAATGATCCTTCCATCATGATGCCTAGTAACTTATTCTCAGTGTAAAGAGCATCTTTGATGTATACCATACGAAAAACTTGCATTGATTTATAAACAGAGACAAATTTCTCCTTTTGACTATGATATTTTAGGAGAGAGCAGATTTACATTCTGCTTTTAAAAACTGGAAAACCAGACAAAATATATAAGCCAGCAGCTTTCAGGCATTGGACAATAGGCAGCAAGGAGCTGTGATCCATTACACAGGGACATGTGATGCAATCTCTGTGATTGTCATAGTTCACTATCCAGAGGCAGTTTCCAGGTTGAAGCACAGGGAGGGTTACACAGCCAGAGACTGCCTGAGTTGAGAAGACAGAGATTGGAGTTTGGGGATCCTGGCATGGTGAAAACTGGTGACATGGGGCACCAGAAAACACAAAGCTGCACAGAGAGGGCCCTGGATATTTATAGGGGCCTCTCCTACTCTTTAGCTGATCAGTACATTTTACAAGAAACTACCTGTGTACAGAACAGAACTACTGGAAAGCTCTAGGTCAAAAATTCCCAGAAATTCCTACATGGGGCTGAGAATAGTTTGTGGTACTAGCAGATGGTATGGAAGGACCTGATGCTGCATAGCACTGGGTAAAGTCCTCAGCAGAGTGTCACCTTAATAGAAGGGCTGAATGAGTCCTAATATGAAGACTACTTGACCTCTCCAGTACAGGTTAAAACAAACCAGAGGGAATCAAACTGCTCTCAGATAATATAACTGTATCAGAATGAAGTCCGCTATTCATCAAGAAAATGCAACAAAATCCAGCACCCTATAACCGAACATTTACAATTCTTATGATTCAATCAAAAATTGCCAAGCAAGCACATCAAGCCAGGGTTATAAAACCAAGAAACCAAAACCTGATTGTACTAAAAGATGAAATAAGCAAATAGAACACTCTTATGTCAATAATTGATAGAAAAATAGACAGAAAAATCACTAAGCATATAGGAGACCAGAATAACCGTATCAACCAACTTGACCTAACTGAAAGTCATAAGGCACTCCACCTTAAGCCTGAAAAATATACAACATATACAACATTTTCAAGTACACAAGGAACATTTACCAAGATAGATCATATTCTAAGCTATAAAATAATTCTAAATAATTTTCTTTTTTACAACAAATGGATTTATTCATGAATAGGAGAGAATTGCAATTTAGAACAAGTGAGCTATAGTAAACCATAGGCAAGTCCAACAAACAAAGGAGAAAATGTTATTTCATGGGGAAAGAGGGGGTTGGAACAGCTGTTTTGGACAAAAGTCTATTGGAGAAAAGGAAGAGCTCAGGGTAATGATTGTTCTCATTGGCTGAGTTGCTGGGGTAGTTGATTTCTTATAGGAGATGCAATTTGTATCTTTTCCTGTTGTGGCCTATAAATTGATGATTCTTTCTTGTTGATGATTCTTCTTTTGTGGTCTGTAATCCACACTTCTTCCTGTAATTAAGGCAAAGTAATAACATGTGAAAGAAATCTCCTTCTGGCCTCCTGAATCCATTTTAATGAGGTTTCTCTTTACAAAGTTTCACATTTCCTTCTTTTGATCAAGATCTTTACAAACACCAGTGATCAAGAGTCAGTTCTTTTAAAATTCAGTTGCCTTTTGTTCCTTGGTACCAGAAAGAACTTTCCCTGGGTGTCATATCCCATATCAGAAAGAAATTGTATAGCCTGGAAACCTACTGAGGTCACATGCAAGTTACAAGGGGTAAGAGGGAGAACTCTCAGGTACTTTCATCTATGGTCCATATTTATGGGTATATTGTTTTTACAAAGTTTTGACAGGCAACAAATACAGAATCAAAAGTAACATGACAATTCCCAGTTGTACAATGGTTCTAACTCAGCATCCTAAGTTTGAAAGTAGCCTACTGAAAATATTTATTGGCATATATTCTGACTTAGGGGAGAAAATTCTCCCTATGGAGGCAAACCTGAAGTCTATATTTGCCTCCTGGAAGTCCCTATTTAAAGTGGCTCTGAAAGCAGAATAGTGGATACTGAAAGATCACACTGAAAGAACTAACTGAGTGCATTTGGGAAGATGCAGTGTAGGTATAAACAAGAAGCTATAGCTGGATAAACTTTTTCAAGACAGCAAAACTTCAAAAAAAATTTTTTTTCAAAAACATTTTAAAACAATATTATTATCTCAAAAGAACTATTTGGAACTAAATGTGTTGCCAATAGTATAGTCTGTAAAGCTGTAAATTCGCAAATCGTGAATTTGGATAAGAATGCAGAGTCCGTTGCATAAAGATAAGGTATATAAAAATAATGGAGTATTACTCAGCAAATATAAGAAATCTTGTCATTTGCAACAACATGGAGGGACCTAGAGGGTACTATGCTAAGTGATAGAACTCAGAGAAAAACAAATACTGTATAATTTTAGTTATATGTGGAATCTAAGCAAACAACAGAAACAGACTCATAGATAAGAGAAATAGATTATTGGTCAGAGAGGAGGGGATGTGGCACAGATGAAACAAATGAGATTATAAAGTATAAAATTCCAGCTATAAAAATGATTAATTCATGGGGATGCAATATTCAACATAGAGACTATAGTCAGTAATACAATAATAATGACTTTGTATGGTGATGGTAACTAAACTTATGGTGGAGATCATTCTGTAATGTGTAAAAGTATCAAATTGTTATGATGTACACCTGAAACTAACAGGACATTATGGTAATTACATATCAATAAAAAGTGAAAAGAAAAAAGTAAAATCTGAATATTGTGAAAACAATAAAAATAATCATCCTTTGGTAGAGTAATCTTTTCACAGTGTACTCCTGGAAGAGAAAGCCCTTAAGCATCATGCCTGTAACTTGGAAATTTTTTCTGTTGGAAATGACACTTCCAGAAAGACTCTCCTCAGCCTTGCTGAAAAGGTCCCTATCATGTACTGCTAACCAACTCTTGTGCCACCAAACTCCCAGGAATAGACTTTTGGATTCCTGTGACACGTCTAAAGACAGCACCAAACCCTAACTGGACCTACACACCATTGGGTGACCTGAAAATATATTTCCTGGAAATGAAGTAGATGACATCTGATGAGACAGCATTGTCTGGACCAGACTGGTTAGAAGGTTCAGGAAATTTCCGAGGATGGAAATCATGCAAATGTCTTTTCTGATAAAACAGAATTAAACTAGAAGACAATAATACAAAGGTATTAAATAAATTTCAAATAGCTAGATCTACCAAGGAATTCAAAGAAGAAATTACAAGAAAAATTAGGAAATCTTTTGAATAAAATAAAAATAAAATGACAACATACTAAAATTTTGAGGATGTAACTAAAGTTGTGGCTAGATTGAAAGTCACAAAATTAAATACTTATATTTGAAAATAATGAAGGTATTGGTGACCCTACTTTCTACCTTAAGAATCTAGATGATCAGAGCAAATTATATCCAGAGTAAGCAGAAAGAAGAAAATAATGAAGATGAGTTAAAATCAAAGAAATTGAAAATAGAACCACAATAGAGAAAAATGAATACACAAAAATCTGATTCACTGAAAAAGCAGTAACACTGATAGACCATCAGCCAAATTATCAGATAAAAAGGAGAAAGTACAATTTACCAATACCAAGAATGGGGTGCATCAGTACAAATACTATTAAAACACTAAATGGATAATAAGGATTTATCAGGAACAATTTTCTTCCAATAAACTAGACAACTTAATGAAATGAAAAAAATATTTTTGAAAGATATAACTTAGAAAGTTTACTCAAAAACAAAGAAATAATCTATTTAACCATATATATTATTAATGCATATGTAATAAATCACATATATAATTAAAACATTTTCAAATAAGAATAAATTCCACATCCAGGTATCTTCATTGGTGAATTGTTACATTTAAGGAAGAAATAAATCTAATTCAATACAATTTTTAAAAAAAGTAAAAGAGGAATACTTCCCACCTCATTTTGAGTTGCAGTCATTTTATGACACCAGAGTCAGACAAAAGCATTACAAGAAAAGAAAAGAAAAGAGAAAAGAAAAGGCCTGTATCCCTCATTAATGTAGATGCAAATTCCTTAACCAAATATTAAAAAATCAAGTCTAGCAAATTTTCTGAAATGCACAATAAATAAATCATGTACAAGTACGTTTAAGGAATATAGGTTGGTTTAGCATTTGAAAACCAAAAATACATTTTGCCATATTGATAGATTAAAGAAGAAAAGATATATGATCATCTCAATATATGCATAAAAATATTTGGCAAAATTCGACACCCATTCATGATAAAAACCTTCGCAAATTAAGAATGTGTGGGAATTTTCTCAATCTGATAAGCAACATCTAAGAAAGGTCCTTCCTTGTCTAACTTTGTATTCAATGGTAAAAAATACTCAGGTACTTTACTCTTAAGGTTGGGAACAAAGCAAGGATGAAAGGAAATAATGAAAGATGTTCATCATTCTGAGTCATTAGGGAAATACAGAATGAAACTGCCATGAGATACCAATATACACCTTTTGGAATGGCTAACATTAAACACACAGAAAGAACCAAGGGGGAGTGCCTGGAACTCTCTCACACATTTGCTTCTGGGAATGCAAAACTATAGCCACTTTGAAACTCTACTTGACAATTAAGAGTTTGGACACCGCAATTTCACTTTTCAGTGAAAATATTTATCCCAAAGAAATAAAATATATTTCCACACAAAGACTAGTACTTGAATGATTATAGCACATTTATTAAAATAGTCCTGGATTAAAAACAATGCAAATGTCCATCAACTGCTGCTGAATGGATCAACAAATTAAGATATATTCATACAGCGAGATAACACTCAGTAATAAACAAGGACAAACTACTGATAACATGGATGAATTTCAAACGCATATGCTAAGTGAAAGGAGCTAGATAAGTAAGACTTTATACTGTCTGGTTACATTGACAGTTCATTCTAGGAAATGCACAACTATAGTGGCAAAAAGCAGGTTTGTGGTTTCCTGGAGCCAGGGGTGAGTGGGAAGTAGGATTGGCTGCAAAGTATATGACAACATTTTGAAGGGTCATGGAAATATTAAAATATCATATCTGTGATGCTAGTTAAATGATGTATAAATTTATCATAACTAATTTGCATACTTCAAATTGGTGAATTGTTATCATATGTAACTTATACCTCAGTAAATATTACTTAAAAATAAACAAAGACAAATATATATCTCATTATTATTTACCAGATGTTTCCATGCATTTACCCTCATTCCCATTTTTATTTGCCAAATCTGTGATTTCTTATACTGGCTTATAGTTAAGTCTTGAAGTCAGAAAATAAAATACCTCCAATTTTTATTTTCTTTTTAAATACTGTCTGTGCTCACATATATGTTTTAGAATTAGCTTGTTCATTTCTATCCTCTTGCCACCACTCCACTACCACCAAGTAAAAGCCCCTGAGATTCTGATTGGAAGTGCATTAAATCTGTAGATCTAACTTCTCAGAATGTCTGTCACCAAACATACCATATATAGATTCAGACCAGACATAATAAAATGCATTATTTTGGGTAGAATTATATCCAAAGCAAAAATCTGTCACCTAAGTAGTTGAGTAAAATCAAAGCATATCTTTGGCCGGTAACAGCATCACCTATATCTTGGGTAAAGCAGCTAGGCGAACTTTCCTGGAACTGAGCAACTTGAGGCTGGATGTGCAGTTACAAGGGACTGCAATTTGATGCTATTTTCTGAGCATCACTAAAATTCAATTTTGAAGCCCCTTTCTAGGAACAGTTCTGTTCTCATCTCAATTAATTTTGTCTTTCCAACTGGCTTTGTGACTATGTTTGAGATATATTTGATGAGAAAATAACAATACAATATTCTCTGTTGTTTATACTCCACAACATCCCACTCTGGGTCTGGGATTGGCTTTCCCAATCCAGTCCATAGCACCATCCTATTTCCTCACCGATGTACCCTGACATGAAGCTAACTCTGGCAAACTCTTTTTTGGGCACTGCATGAAAAGAAAGCTTTGAGGACCTTTCCCTTTTCTGCACAATTCTAGATAAAATCTGTAAGACAAAGAATAACCCTGACTTTGAAATGTCCAAGTTTGTTCTTCAATAGCAAGTAGATACTAAAAACAGAGAAGTTCTCTGATTTGGGGGAGCTCTCCAAGGTTTCCTAGGGAAAGACCCAGACACTCACACTGAGAAATAGGTCGATGGGGGTGGGGTTGAGTATTTCTGATCTTTCCTGTCACCCTGTGCTTACACATAGGTTATTTCTGATGGGCTGGGATCAGAGGGAAGGAAGGCACTTGTGACAGACTTCAAGCACTGCTGCTACTAAAATGTCTGGAGAGGAGAACAAGACTTGTGGGTTTGAGTATGTTTTGAAGGCATTCTGTAAACAATTGCTGCCAATTAATCTGTGTTTGGGTTTTTGATTGAATTTCCTTTTCTAGCTTATGCTTTAAGAGGACAGTTTGTGGATTAGTGTTTCTAAAGTTAAAACTTTCATCTGCCTTGCAACGTGCTCAGTAGTGTTCCTGAACCAGAGAATATCCAGCCTGGCAGCATTGTGAGAATCACCCAGGGAGCTCGTAAAAATAGCACTGTCTGCCTGCCCTTGCAATAAATCAGAATCCCAGGAGGAGGGTGCTGGCATTGAGAGTTTCTTTTCAAGTCCCCTGGGAGATTCTAATGTGCAGTCAGAATTAAGAATTATTATCTTTACCTTAAAGTAAAGTATCCTCAAGATACTATCCAAGTCCTTACCTGGGGTTTGTATCCTATTTTGCCTGCAACTCTCTCCTAACAACCATCTACCAAGAGCTTATAAACCCTGTTATTTAGAGTCCACCTTTAACTGGCATTAAAGCTGTGCCATGTACCAACCAAATAAACACATTAGATTTTGGTATTAATGAATTATTATAAATATTTGGGTTCAAGTACTTAAATAGAAATCATCTCAACTTGTTTTTCCATACTGCAGAGCCCTTGTGTCACTGAACTCACTTTCTCTCCTCCTGTCCATTCCTGATGTAATTGCATGAAACCACTGGTGTGTATGTGTGTGTGTGTGTGTGTGTGTGTGTGTGTGTGTGTGTGCACGCAGTGGGGGCAGGCAAGGGCAGGCTTCTTCAGTTCTGTTTAATGTTACAGCAAATATTGTGTTTGGCCAGCATATACTTTTGAAAATTGGTATCATAAAATTTGTGATATATTATCAAGAAAGAAGAATCCAAAAACTTAACAAAATAAATGCAGTTATGTTTACTAAAAAGAAGACTTGGATTATTTAGCAAACAAGATACCTTTATTGGCCAATAGACTAGAATACTTGGCTCCATCACCTCTCTGTGCTCTGATCTGTATCCTATACTCTTCTGGACCTTTCCTATTTCTCAGTTGCCTTTTACTTACCCTCCTTCATGATATCTTTCCTTTAAGGATATGCTCCAGTTTATCTCACAAAGCCCATTCTTGAGCCTACATGACCATGTAAGTACTATTCTCTTTCCTCTCTGTTTGTATATCAAATATACATTACACTGTGACAGAAAACTCAGCTTAAATTTGCCTAAGCAAAAAAGGGAACGTGTAATCTAATGATTTCCCAAAAGAGAGGGTAAAACAAACCAAAAAACCCCTCAGAAACAAAACAAAACAAAATAAAATCAAGATGCTATCTATGCTCCACTCCTGCTCAGATGGCAAAAATGGTAAACAATACCACACATGTTATCAGGCTTCTTATCAGGCTTCGTCATTAACACAGTGGTTTTGTAACCATTATGGTACCTAATTCTCTGGTAACTGTGAAGCAAATGTTTCTATCATAAAAGTCAAAGAAAAAGAGAAAAGTCTCCAAAAAGAATGGAGAATATGAAGTTAAACGCCCTGCGCATTGTTGCACAGTTATAGCCTGTTGTAGAGTAAGATAAATATTAAGGTTCTTTGATTCTGATTCTTTTGAGTCTTTATGAGAATATCACTCTCTAATACTGTAAAAATAACAGGGTTTCTACTTTAGAAATATTTTACCCTTTTTTTATTCTGATTATTTCTCAAGTGGAAATAATAAACGTTTATGGAGTCGATGTTTCTAGGGGATCTCTATGGCCCTTAAGAGAAGTATGTCTTCTCAACAATAGGTAGAGCCTGTGGCTCATCTGCATATTCTGCACTGTAGACAGACCAGACCCATGGCCTCAATTATTATAACAACTTCATCTTCACACGAATCTATAGCAAAGACTTGCAGACTGTGATGCCAAGGTTCAGTCAACAACAGATTATACATTAAACAGCATTTAGGGCATGTTCTTGCTAATTGGGACATCTTCAACCGAGTGTGACTGGTGACAGAGGAAGACACTTCACCATTACTTTATGGTTGGAGTTTGGCGGTGACTGACTCCTGTTTCTGTACTCAAACTTGTGTGCCATCCACTGAGATATCGATGATAGTCACCATGTATTTCTTGAATGCATCCTTCTCTCAAGTCTGAATCTTTGCAGATGCTCTTTGCTATTCCTAGAATCCCTTCCCTGTCTTCTTTGCTTGACTCAGTGACTTGTTCAGTCATCCTTATAAGTCAGGGCTGTGTCTGACAAGTAATACAGTGTCTCCTGCTCCACCGTTCTGTTCACCTAAAACTCTTTGTTTTTATATCTTATTTGCTATTGAATACACTTGCTTTTCTCCCAGGGATGAGCCTCTGGGTCCCATGTGGTTCTTGCCACCAGGCAGGGGTCTAAGATCTCTGCACTGTGCTAGCCTCCCAGCTGCTTCAGATGTGACCCTCAGAATCTGATGGCTGGCAGGTATGTTATCTACTCCCCTTCAGTATATACTGGACAAGAAGACAGGACAACAAACAAGATAATAAATATCTTAGAGAAAGTAGAGGCTTTGTAGCCCACAGTTATATGTGGTCTATGTGGATACAGCATCTTGCTGGGCAAAGATATTGAAGACTCCCTTCCCTGGTTATAAATAAGTTGGTAGCCCTACACGGACTCTGGCTAAACCCTTTCTTGGGATGTGTTGGGAGATAGTCTTGCCTGTGGGCTGGACTATTACAGCAGCCTAGTCCATTGGTGTCAGTCCAGAGGCTTAGGGATTACATTAATGATTTAAAAGTCACAGGCTATAGACTTCCCCTTCTGAGCTTTCCTATGATTACAATTGATTGATTGATTGATTGATTCATTCATTCATTCATGTGCACATTCAAACTATTTGAATGACTCCTTTGTGCTAGATATTTTTGTAGACATTGGAAATCAGTGAATAAAACAGAAAATACTAGCCTTAGGGTGCATGCTCTTCTTGGGAGGAGAGACCAAATACAGAAGTTTCATGTGTGGAATGGCAGGGAGATAGTTGTGGTGCTACTGTACAAGGATGTGAGGGTGAGTTGTGGTGTTGAACAGGATGGGTGGGGGCTCACAGTGAAGGGTGTTTGAACAGAGATCAGAAGGGAGAGAAGGAACCATCTAGGGACAGAGCATCCCGTGCAGAGGATAGGTGCAAAGGCTCTGAGGTAGAAACTAAGTTGGTGAGTTGTGTTTAAGGAATAGCAGGGAGCTAGTTGGGCTGAATTTCAGGGTGAGTGGGGAGCAGCAGAGAGATGTGGGCTGTGGTGGGTAGTTGGTAGAAACATTGTAGTAACTGGCTTCTTTCAGAGTGAAAGAAGAAGGATACTGGGAATTTTGAGCTGAGGACTGACAGACCTGAATTATGTTTAAAATAGTCATTCTAGCTTCTTGGAATTATTCAGTAGGGAGAAGGTAAGAATCCTAAAGGTCAGGGTGGTGGAAGTGGGGAGAAGTATTTCTATTCTGGGTGTTTGTTAAAGATTGGATTTCCCGAAGAACTAATTTATAAGGTGGGAGAAAGAAGAGAATGTCTCCCAAATTCTTGGCCTAGATGAGTGGTTCTTCATAGAGGATTTTGTAATTTCGCCTCCCCTGGGCATCACTTGGCAACATGTGGAGGCATTTCAATTGTATAGCTACAGGAATCCACTGGGTAGAAGCCTGGGATGCTGCTTAAACATCCTGTAACACATGGTACCCCCCAACCCTCAGTCGTTAGCCAGCCCCAAATGTCAACAGTCAGGATTGGAAAACCCTGGCCCAGAACAGGTTTCATTTACTGCAATGTGGAAAATACAGGAGATGTGGCTAGGGAAAGCAGGAACTCCATTTGGACATGTGACACTAGAGGTGCCTGTTGGATGTTTCAGGAGAGATGGAGGCAGGCCACTGGGTATGTGCATTTGGAGTTGAGCAGAGGCGCAGACTGGAGATCAGTTTTGGGTGTCTTCATTGTATGGATAAGATTTGAGCCCACCAGGTGGATGAGATGAATTATGGAGATGTGGCTAGAACAAAGAAGAGATCTAAATAAAAGAGTTTTCCTTACTCTGAACTTATTTTACTGTTTCTTAAGATTTTTTGGTAGTTAGACCAATTTTTAAAAGATATTTTTTATTTAAATTGAGCATTTGGAAGATGGCGGAAGAGTAGGGTCCCCAAGTCACCTGTCCCCACCAAATTACCTA
>NW_026574875.1:0-21438 GCF_905146905.1 Nyctereutes procyonoides | reverse complement strand
AAGTATATCTTGGTCTGTTTGTTAGAGAAATATATCCCAAAGGAAAAACAAGCAGGAGTTACATGTAATATAGAAATAAAATTAAATACAGTGAAAGAATAGAATGTAGCTCTGAAGGTGAAAGTTAAAAAAGACTTGCAGAAAGTGGTCACTTTTCTATTTGTAGAAATGCTGCAATTCTTTCCTTAGATTTCTGGTTGATTTCACAGGTGTTCAGAATGATTTGAAAGCTCTCTGGCTGACTTTCTGGGATCAGACAAAACTATGTTCTCCTCTTGCTCTGCCATCTCTGACTCAAGTGGCTTTCATTTTCTTCCTGCATTTTCTAGTTATAAAATCTATCATTCATACAAAAATATATGTCTGACTTAATGAAGAATAAAATGAACAATTTCACTACTCAGATTTTTAAAAAAGTCTTTCCGATGTCTCTGAAGCTCCCACCTGGCTTCCTTTCTGCTTTATTTGCTGAGTATTTAAGTTTTGCTCTGATTCGTCAAAACTTTTCTGTCATTTAACTTTGTTTCTCTGCATTGTTTTGCATCTTTCACTTTCCTAAGAGTGTGCTAGCCAAGGTATTAGATTTTTGTTTAAAACAGTCTCATAGGCCATCATCATACATTATCTCCCTGCTGATTTCCTTTCTTCTAAAGCTCTGCCTCTTCCTTCTTCCTCTGAACTCAAACTTTAAATATTTTTCTTTCCTGTTTCTCTTTCTGTTTTGAATGCTGTCCTTTGATGTTTTTTGTCTGTATTTTCTTTTCTTCTTGTAGACTGTGGTAGGTGGGTACCAAAATGTATTTTTGCGTCTTTTTAAAACATTAATAGATGGGGATGCTTTTCTTCCTCACCGTGGATTACTAGTCTCTACTACCTAATAATAGATTAATTTTTATATTCACATACTGAAAATAGATATTAATAATAACTTACAAGAACTCTTAATATAGTTACCCTGTTAACTCTTTAACTGCTGTATGTGTCATAAAAATCTTTTTCATATTTTTTTTACTTAGCAATATAATTTAGTTGGTATTCTCTCAAACAATGTGAGATTGGAACAAATGAGATATCATAATTATGGATTTGTTTATATGATAGAACATATTATCTATTTAAATAAGTATTAAATATTTCTTCTTAAAGGACCTGATTCACTCATTTTATACCTTCTGCAGACTTAAGAACCTCTTAAACATGATAAGAAGGATGTTAAGTAAATATGAAAATGGAGAGCCTCCTTTCTGTGGAGATATAAAAACCAGTCAAACGGAAATGGATATTCAGATTAATATGCTAAAACAGAAGGTAATTTTTAATTAGTTTTGGGACTCTAAAATCATTGGGAAATAAATTCCTCTGTGCTTTGAGCAGTAAAATACCGATTTTTCTATTAATCTTACATACTTGATACATATTTTTGGTAATAACTTTATTGAGATATAATGAACATAAGATGCATATTCAAAGACTACCACAATCCATATTAGAACATTTTGTCACCGTAAAAATAAACCCTATGCCCTTTAACTGTCACCTCATGCTAGTTTCCCCCTCCCTATTCTTCTTAGCCATAGGTAGTCACTATTCTACTCTCTGTCTCTATCGATTTGCTGCTGATTTTGGACATGTCATCTCAATGGAATCACCAAATATTTTATCCTTTGTGACTGCCTTCTTTGGATTAGCATGTTTTTAGATTTATTTTGTGCCATGTGTCAGAGAGCTTTATTATTTTTTTATTTCTGAATACTATCCCACCGTACGGACAGCCCACATTTTATTTATGTATTTATCATATGGTGGACATTTGGGCTGTTACACTTTTTGGCTATTGTTAATAATGCTGTTGTGAATACACGTGTACAAGCTTTTGCGTGAACATTTCGTTTCTCTTGGGTATATACTTATAAATGGAATTGTTAGTTCATATGTTAAAGGACCTTTAACATTTTTGGTTTAAACCTTTTGAGGAACTGCCAGACTATTTTCCAAACTGGCTGCACCATTTTACATTTACGTCACCAGTGTTTGAGGATTCTCATTTTCCCTGATTCTTGTCAATGTTTGTCATTATCTGTTGTTTTTGTTATAGCTATCCTATTGGGTATAAAATGACATGTTGTAGGGGTATTTTCATTTGCTTCAAATTTTTATTTGAATTCTCGTTAGTTGCCATATCATGTAATATTGGTGTCAGGAGTAGAATTTAGTGATTCCTCGCTTAAATACCCAGTGCTCATCAGTACAAGTGCCTTCCTTAATACCAATCACTCTTCTAGCCCCCCCCCCCGCCCACCTCAACAGCAACACTTAGTTTATTCTCTATGGTTGAGAGTCTCTTACGGTTTGCTTCTCTTTCTCTCCTTTTTCCCCCCCTTCCCCTATGTTCATCTGTTGTTTTGTTTTGTTTTTTAATCCCACATAGGAGTGAAATCATATGGTATTTGTCTTTCTCTGACTTATTTCACTTAGCATAATACACTTGTTGAGTTCCATCTGTCTTGTGGTTTTAATTTGCATATTTCTTGGAACTGGTGATGTTGAACATCTCACCTTTATATGTGGTCATTATTCATTTCTATATCTTGCTTAAAGAACTAATCATTTCTTTTGCCCATTTTTATATTGGATTGTCTTTTCATTATTGTAAGAGTTCTATCTATATCCTAACTACAGACCCCTTATCAGGGATATGATTTTCAAATATTTTATTCATCACCTTGCCTTTTCACTTTTTCTTGATGGTTACATTTGAAGCATAGAAGTTTTTATTTTTTAAATTTTGATGAAATACTTAATCTGTTTCTGTCTTTTGATGCCATATTTAAGAAACTGTTGCCAAAAGCAATCACAAACATACACACCTGTTTTTGCTGAGTTTTATAATTTTAGTTCTTAATATTTCATGTTAAGTTTGTACATATGTTATGAGGTAGAGGTCTAATTTTTTCACTTTGTGTGTGGATATCCATTTGTCTCAGTACCATTTGTTAAAAAGACTATTCTTACTCCATTTAAGTGTCTCGACACCCTTGTTGAAAATCAATCCACCATAATTTGAGAGTTTATTTTTATATTCTGAATTCTAATACATCGACCTATATATGTCTATCCTTACGCCACTACCAAATCAAATTTTATGAGAATGCTTTCCTAGTCCTCTTGCAAATTACCACTCATTTATGTAATAATAAAAAGTCAATGTAGTAGGACCTAACGTTACTCCTGTAAAGACTTCTACTTTTTGAAGGAGCCTTTTGCCAGCTTATGCCTTGCTGACTACCTGACACAATGAGAAGCCAGGCTCAGAAAGATAGAGTCCCGTTTCCCTCCTCCAGTAATACCGGTAGTTTCTCACTCAGTGCCTCCCGCATCCATTTCCATCAAATCTTGGTTGTAGGATCCACTGTCTACTATTTACTTCGTTGTGTTTTATTAACTTGTTATAATGCATAGACCCATCCATAGATTTCACCATCTAGGATATAAAAGATTAACTCTGGGCTATCAGCCTTCCTGTTTGGAAGTCTTGCTAATCCATCATCTTAAAGTTCACAATTAGATACTCTTTTGACCTGGTTCTTGTGCATACAACACTGGCGCCGATCCCGTTCTTGGCACAGATCCTACATTCTGGGAAAACACAGTTGCCTGTATCCATCTTCTTTTACTGAAATAGAAAGATATGCATAGCTGTAGTTTGATAGGTCAATACATAATTAATGGAATAAACATTTCATTACATTATGTCAAGAATACACCTGTAAAATATCCTGTTGCATTTAATTGAATTATCAGGGAAGCCCGGGTGCCTCAGTGGTTTGGCGCTGCCTTCAGCCCAGGGCGTGATCCTGGAGACCCAGGATTGAGTCCCATGTCAGGCTCCTTTCATGGAGCCTGCTTCTCTTGCTGCCTGTGTCTCTGCTTCTGTCTCTCTCTGTGTCTCTCATGAATAAATAAATTAAATATTTTTTAAAATAATCAAATTATCAGAGACCAATAGTAGGCGAACAATTTGAATCACAAAAAAATTTTCAAAGTGAACCTGTATGATATGGGGAAGCATTCTAGTACGATACATAAAGATGAGATAGTCTTTCTTACCTCCCCTGAAAAATAAGCTTGCAGTAAGATAAAGGAGAAATTATATTTAAGTGTGCCAAAGGACAATACATTTGTTTCGCTAACGAAAAGATTAGAAATTATTCCATAATGTTCTCCTTATTTCATCACTGATGAAGGGAGAATGAAGATTATTAATTTAAAAGCACTCAGTGCTGCCTTTCTTTTAGAATTGCAGTTAATTGAAATCAGATAAAAGGTTCCGTTTTGCTTATTAAACTTTTACTAGTTGTTCAGCTATTATACTTCAAATCATATGTCTCTCTGCTTGCCAGTCTTTTTTCTCCCCTAACTTGAGGGGAAATTTAAAAGAGGAGTTCTTGCCTAGTTTTAATAATTTGTAATTGAAGGGATTCTTTAGAAAAACGTCTTAGAGAAAGGAAGATGGTGGCAGGGTAGGAGGAGCCTAGACTCACCTCGTCCCACTAATACAACTAGATACCTATCAACTCGTCCTACATACCCCAGAAATCTACCTGAATACTGACAGAACAAAGGCCACAACTAAAGAGAGAGAAGAGGCCACTTCGGAGAAAGTCGGTAGTACAGAGACATAGTTTAGAAGAGAAAGAGATCCTATCTGCAGCAGATGGGAGGGAGTAGTGGTCCCAGGGAAGGGCAGGAGAGAAGAACACCTGGGAATGCACATAGCCACTGGCTTGGAAAAGGAGAGTGGCTGAATTTCCTCAGTTCTTGCAACTACAGGGGGCTTAAAGCCTGGAATTTTAAAGGTTATTGGGCTTGGCTGGGGTAGAATCTGTAGGGCACTATGCTTGGAGAGAGGCACACAGCATGGAACCAGCTGGCTGGTGCCATTTCCCTCCCCTGGCCCTGAGCACAAACACAGAGCCACCTGTGGGAATCAGTGCCACCTGACACCAGCTGCCTAACTTGCTTACACCAACCACCACCCGTTTGTACTCCAGGGGAACTGCCCTTTTCGATCACGCTTGCCTCAGTTCCAGCACAGCAAGCCCTTCCCCCAGAAGACCAGTACAAACCCCTGCCCGACACCATGTGTCCCGACCAGAGTTTTGCAGGGTCTCAGTTCCAGTGGAGTGTGACAGGTCTCATTTTGCAAGCTAGTTAAAACCTGCTAGATTCAGGCCAAGTACCAAACACTGCCCGCAGCAGATACTGAGAGCCTATCTCTCAGATGACTGGCCTGAGGGATACAGGAGCCAGAACCAAGTAGCAGAGTGCATGCCGCATACCCTGGAGACCCTCCCTGAAGCACCAGGCCCTGGGCACTACGGGACCATTTTCAGTGGTCCATTACTTTCAGGAACAAGTGACATAACTGGCTTTTCTAACCCAGAGAAACTGGCAGAGACCTAGACAAAATGAGAAGACAGAGGAATTTATCTCAAATGAAAGAACAGGATAATGCCACAGGGCCAGAGATCTAAGTGAGAGAGATAGAAGTAACATGCCTGGTGGAGGATTTAAAGCAGTGACCATAAGGATGTTCAGTGGACTTGAGTAAAGAATGGTGGAAGACATCAGTGAGACCCTTACAACAGAGATAAAAGAGTTAAAAAAGAATCTGAGATGAAGAGTTCAATAAATGAAATTAGAATACAGATCTGGAATATTCTCTACACTAGATCATATATTAGCCACAAAACAGGCCTTAAGAAGTATAAAAAGATTGAAGTCCTACCATGCACCTTTCCTGACCACAATACTATGAAACTAGAAGTGGACTACAAAAAAAACCGTCTGAAAAGACCACAAATACATGGAGGTGAAATAACATCCTACTATCAATGTGTGGGCCAACCAGGAAATAAATGAAGAAATTTCAAAATACATGGAAACAAATGAAAATGAAAATTGTCCAAAACCTTTGAGATGCAGCCAAAGTGATTCTAAGAGGAAAGTATATATAGCAATACAGGCCTACCTCAAGAAGCAAAAAAAAAATCTCGAAACAACCTAACCTTACAAAAGAAGCTAGAAAAAGAACAACAAATGAACCTAAAGCCAGCAGAAGGAAGAAGATAATAAAAATTAGAGGAAAAATAGTGGTCCTGGGTGGCTGAGTTGGTTAACTGGCCAACTCTTGATTTTGGCTAAGGTCACGTTTTCAGGGTCCTGGGATTGAGGCCTGCTTCAGCCTCCAACCTCAGTCTACTGGAGGATTCTCTCTCCCTTTTCCTTTGCCCCTGCCCCCCTCCGCCCCAATAAATAAATCTTTAAAAAATATTAGAGTGGAAATAAATGATACAGAAACTAAACACAAATAAAAGTAGAACAGATCAACAGTAGCTGGTTCTTTGAAAAATTTAATAAAATTGATAAGGCTCTAGCCATAGTTCTCAAAAAGAAAAGGGAAAGGACCCAAATAAAATCACAAATGACAGAGGTAACCAACTGCAGAAATCCAAACAATTATAAGAGAATATTATGAAAAATATATGTCAACAAATTGGACAACCTAGAAGAAATGGATAAGTTCCTAGAAATATATAAATTACCAAAACTGAAGCAGGAAGAAAGTAGAACAGGATGCTAACCAGCCAAGAAATTGAATCACTCATCCAAAAACTTGGAACAAACATAAGTCCAGGACCAGATGGCTTCAGAGGCAAATTCTACCAAGCATTTAAAGAAAGAGTTAGTATGCATTCTTCTCAAACTGTCCCAAAAAACAGAAGAGGAAGGAAAACTTCCAATTTCATTTGATGAGGCCAGCATTACCCTGATACCAAGACCAGATAAAGACACCACAAAGAGAATTACAGGCCAATTTTCTAGTGCAAAAATCCTTAACAAAATAGTAGCAAACTGAATCTAACAATACATTAAGAAAATCACCGCCATGATCAAATGGGATTTATTCCTGGGTTACACGGGTGATTCAGTATCTGCCAATCAATCAGTGTGATGCACCCTATTAATAAAAGAAAGGAGAAGAATCATCATCATTTCCATAGATGTAGGAAAAGCATTTGATGAAGTACAATATCCAGGCATGATAAAAACCCTCCACAAAGAAGGTTTAAGAGGGAACATACCTCAACATAATAAAGGGAATATATGAAAAAATGCACAGATAATGTCCTCCTAAATGAGGAAAAACCAAGAGAAAAAGTTCATGTCTGGTGATGTTGATGCTGGCTGTTGCCTAGATTTATAGATAGGGTAGGCAGCCAAAATGCTTATACTGGCACACCTGGACTCTCTTTGTGGCCTGAGCCTCCTCACAAGAGGAGGGGCTAAATTCTAAGTAAGCAGGCTAAGATACAGAACAGGGCAGAAGCTGTGTTGCCTTTCGTAGCCTAGCCTTGGAATACACACAACATCACATTCACCATATTGTGTTCGTTAGTAGCAAGTCACTAAGGTTAGCCCAGAGTCTTTTTGTTTTGTTTTAATGGAATACTGGAACACCTATGAACACATGAAGGACGCAATTTTTAGTGCAATTTACCCACCGGCCACAGTGTTCTGTATTCCTTTCACATGAAAAATACACTCACCTCCTCCCAGTACCTCCCACAAATCTCAGTTATCATGGCATCGGGTTCAGGAGGGAGTCCAAGATCTTGCCATCTTAATCAGGTGCAGGGGGGTAAGGTGCCAGGGTTATGTTGTCTAAATTTTAGTCCCTTGAGTGCAGGTTCTCTCAATAGGAATGAAGACTTGAGAATTAAAGAGAACAGTTATCTACTATTGAAAACACAACATTCTGGTAACTTGCTAAAGAGTCTTCCATTCAGAAAGAAGATGGAAATCACATTAGTCCATAGCAGGTTTGAAATGCAGCCTGATGCATGCTGTCCGTTTTTCAGTCAGGCTTAGTCTGAACCATGGAAATTTTTCTCCATGGCTCTTTGCTGTCTATCCTCTCTGAGCTCTTGGTTCTGTCCTTAAAGAAATGACCTGTGTTTGCAGCTGTGTTTTCAGCCTGCTGCCTCCCTGTGGGGACTTCGAAGACCCAAAGGCCTATGTTCAGTCTGTGCTGTCTAGGTCTCTTTTAGTCCAAGCTCGCAAACAGTGTTTTTGATGCTATAATTTTCTTAACTTCTTGAGTTTTTCTTTGAAAATCAATGGATTGATTTTATGTCAGTAGAAAAGCCACTCTCCCGGGTCTTTTTGAGATAAACTTTTCAACTGGGCTCTCCTGTGAAGCTCATACTCTTAAGATCCTTAAAGAAAGAAATTTGAGGCATACCTGAAATCCTTCTGAGGTCTTAACAAAAGGTTTTATAATCTTGGCTTCATCCATAGGCCATGTTTTCCCGGATTTGCTCTTGACCCAGAATGCATGTCTTTATTTTAGCATTATTTGACAATTCAGCATATGGAAAGGCTATAAATGTGGAAAAAATATTTGAACCCAGTTAGTCCGGGTCTTTCATACTGCATAGACCTTGTTTAGTTTATCTTTTGTGTCCGTTTTACTTTCAAGTGGTTTGTGGCGCGAGTTCCTTTTCCTCTAGTGTCATTTTCCTCACTTGCCTGGAACCTTTGCTGTCAGCCTCTTCAAGGGCCATCAGGTTTCCATTAACAGTCTGTTGGAAGCCCTTTTGGTTTTCATTCTTTCTCTTCCCTACATCCTTTCAGTTTCTACCTACCTCTCGGTTCAAAGGAGGTTCAGGTTTAAATTTCTTAATGGCAGCACCCCAAGTTTAATACCAGTATCTGTGCCAGTTATGTATTGCGGCATAATAAACCACCTCAAAACCTAGTTGCTCAAAACAGCATTTATTTGGTTCACAAGTGTTTAGTTTAGGCAAAGCTGAGTAAGGCCAACTCATTTCTTCTTCATTTGATGTCAGCTGAGATGACTGGAAGCTGGGGACTAGAATCATCTAAAATCATGTTCATGCAAATGTTTGGCTGTTGAGGCTGGCTTTTGGCAAGGACGTTAGCTGGGTCAGTCTCAGCTGAAATGTCTACATGAAGACACACCAGGTGGCCTGAGCTTCCCCACAGCAGCTAGATTCTAAGGGTTGGTTTCCCTAGAAGAATGTCAATGGAAGCTGTATCACATTCTTTAACCTAGCCTTAAAAATCGCACAGCAGTTCTGACGAATTCTATTCACTGGAAACCAGTTACTAAGGTCAGCACATTTTAAGGGGAGGGATTATCATGGGAGAAGTGTCAAAGAATTTATAAAACCACCACATCCACTCACCCTGTCTCATCAATCATATCCAGAAGAAAGAAATTCTTCCCAACTCAGCATCACTGAAACTCTGTCAGGTTTTTCGGCGGTTGTTTTTGGTGCTTAGTATGTTCCCTTGTTTTGTGGGAAGTAACAGAGGATTATAAGATAGTACTATTCAATTAGGTGGGGGGTTTTTGTCCAAAAGTTTATGGTTCATCTCACTAAGTTTTTATACTGAGAGGTGTGGTTTCTTAATTCTGAGAATCATTTCTCCTGGGAATGCAATTCAAATTAATGTAAATCATTTGTAATTCAGAAAAAGGCTTGTGGCATTAAAATCAGTATTTATAGATTCAATAATTAGAGTCTTATTTTCAAAGTCTTCTGTTAGGAAGCATTTATTGGTTCAGACCTACATAAGACAATATGATATTACTAAAACTTCTTAAAAATTAATGGGAGTATTCATTGGGACACCCGAGTGGCTCAGTGGTTTGAGTATCTGTCTTTGGTTCGGGGCATGATCCTAGGGTCTTGGGATTGAGTACTTCATCGGGCTCCCTGTGGAGTTTGTCCCTCTGCCTATATCTCTGCCTCTCTCTATGTGTCTCATGAATAAATAATTTTTAAAAATTATGGTGTGTTAGGATGGGGAAAGGGGCAAGAGACTTTTCTTTCTTAATATTTTATTTGAATTCAATTTGCCTATATAAGAGACTTTACGCTAAGAGGTGACTTACAGTTATTTTATGGAGGAAAGATCTGAAGCAGTCATAGAAAAATAAAAGCATAAAATGAAGTACAAATGTTGTGTGGCAAAGACAATGATAGCAGAGATCTTTTTAAGTAACTCCTAGTGGTTTTAACTTTGTTCTTAATTTTCTAAGTGCTTCGGGGTTCCACATTCTAAGACTCTACTACAATATAGATTATACTTAATTGCAAATGAATTCATTTTAAAATGGGAGCACCTGGCTGACTCAGTCAGTAGAGCATATTACTCTTCTTGATCTTGGTGTTACGAATTTGAGCCTACGGTTCAGTGCAGAGACTTAAAAATAAAATGTTTTTTAAAATGTTGGTTATAGTTTTATTAGTTAAACTAATTTCACTCCATTTCCAAACTGTATTGTTCTATTCATGCAGATTGGTGATCTTAGAGCAAGACTGGAAACTGAATCTTCAAGATGTGTACACCTGGATGCAAAAAATCAAGTTCTTCAACAGGAGCTATTATCTATGAAAGCAACAGAGAGGAAATGTGAAAAACTAAAACAGATGAAAAAGAAGTTGGAACAAAAAGTAGTAAACCTCAGAAGTCATGTAGAAGTCAATGTGCTGGAACACAGTCAAGTAGAAAAGTCTAAATGGGAGATTAAACAGGAGGTTGACCATAGAGTAAGACTGATTGTAGAAGAAAAAATAAAAGAAGTCAATCGATTTTTACGGGTAAATTTACTGATCTGTGATATACTTTCATTTATTTCACTACAAATTACACTTTGGTTATATGCGTTGTGTATGTTTCCTCTGCTTCCTTACAGCAATCTGTTTGGTAGATTTCTGGAGGCATTCGTTCCTCCCTGTAAAGATTTCAGTTTTCATCATTATTCTCACTTAACTGATCTTTCAGAATGATTCTCAGGAGAGAATCATTTTATTTTTATGACCAGTTTGTATGAAACAGGACTATTTTTTTAAGATTTTATGTATGTATTCAGGAGATACACAGAGAGAGGGAGAGAGAAGCAGAGACACAGGCAGAGGGAGAAGCAGGCTCCATGCAGGGAGCCTGATGTGGGACCTGATCCCGGGACTCCAGGATCACATCCTGGGCTGAAGGCAGCGCTGGCGCCCTGGGCCGCAGGCAGGTGCTAAACTGCTGAGCCACCCAGGGATCCCCTGAAACAAGCCACCCAGGGATCCCCTGAAACAAGACTATTAAGAGGAAAAGAAAAAAAATTGTGATTTAAAACTTTTACCAAATAAATAAATAAATAAATAAAAATTTTACCATGGAGTGTCTGGGTGGCTCAGTTGGTTAAGCAGCAGACTCTTGATCTCAGCTCAGGTCTTGGTCTCAGGTTTGTGAAATCAAGCCCTGCATTGGGCTCCATGTTCCATTCCTGGGTTATTCTTCCTTTTGGAGGATTTCATTTATTTATTTATTCATTTATTCATTCATTCATTCATTCATTCATTCATTCATTCATTCATTCATTTATTTATTTAGCATGAGCAGGGGGATCGGCACAGGGGGAGAGAGAGAGAGACAGAGAATCCGGGGTAGACTCCATACTGGGTGCGACAAAGGGTTTGGCCTCAGGACCCCTGACTGAGAACATGCTCTGAGCAGAAATCAAGAAACGGGTTATTCTCAAGTTGTATTATGCACTTTTTAAAATTTTTAATTGATTCTCTTGTTCTTTGAAGTATCAGATTGCATGAGTACTAATATAAGAATGATTAAACTTTATCATTCAGATTTAATTCAGATGACATTAATGATAAATATTTTACACTTCAGCTTTTTTTTCACATTTAAAATTGCTCTCTGAATCATTGACTCCCAACTAAAGGAAAGAAATATACTATAATTACTCAAGTTTTAGCTGTTTTAAAACTGTGCTTTTAATTTGCTTTAGATACAAGCAGCATATGAAGAAAAGTTAGAACAGTTTAGAGAAAGTCATGATGCTTCAAAAAGAAGTCAAATGGCACTCAGAATTGAAGAGCTGGAATCTGAACTTCAATCCAAAATAAGAAATTCTCAGGAACTTGAAATTGAATTGGAAAAGTACAGGCAACTCTACCTACAAGAATCAAAAATGCGAATGTCATTGACAGAACTGAGCAAGTAAGTTGAAACCGAATCAATGAAAATAGATTTAGCTTATTAATTTGCCTCTAAAGCATAATTTTTATGGAGATGGGTTCATGAGATGAGTAGGAAGTGAAAGCCAACTGGATAGTATAGTTTTGGAAAATAACGTTTGTAAATAAACTTACCATTTTATGTTCATCCAGGATAGTTTGCCTCTCTCCTCCTTTTTCTTTTTTCTTTTTTTTTTTCTGGTTTTATATGACTTTACTTTTTCCCGTTAATATTTTCAGTTACTTTATCTTGTTGTCTTTACAAACTAATTGTTTAAAACTTTATAATTTAGACAGCGTATTTTTTAAAAGTTGATGATATATTTTATTTAACACAATACGTCAAAAAATATCCTTTCAACTTGTGATCAATATAAAATTATTACTGAGATATTTCAGATTTTTTTTCATTCGAAGTCTTAGAAATCCAGCATGTATTTTACAATTATGGTATATTTCAATTAGAACACTAAATTTTCATTGGGAATACATATCTATATTTAAACTTCATAAAATTTATAGTGGAAAAAGCAGATTCACATACCTGCATGTTTCCAACCCTACTTAAAAGTTTTTTTTTTTATTTTTTTTTTATTGGAGTTCAATTTGCCAACATTTAGCATAACACCCAGTGCTCATCCAGCCAAGTGCCCCCCTCAGTGCCCATCACCCAGTCACCCCAACCCCCCGCCCACCTCCCCTTCCACTACCCCTTGTTGGTTTCCCAGAGTTAGGTGTCTCTCATGTTTTGTCCCCTCACTGGTATTTTCACTCTTATTTTCTCTCCTTTCCCTTTATTCCCTTTCACTAATTTTTATATTCCCCAAATGAATGAGACCACATAATGTTTTTGTCCTTCTCCAATTGACACGTTTCACTCAGCATAATACCCTCCAGTTCCATCCACGTTGAAGCAAATGGTGGGTATTTGTCATTTCTAATGGCTGAGTAATATTCTGTTGTATACATAGACCACATCATCTTTATCCAGTCATCTTTCGATGGACATCGAGGCTCCTTCCACAGTTTGGCTACTATGGACATTGCTGCTATAGACTTCGAGGTGCAGGTGTCCTGGCGTTTCACTGCATCTGTATCTTTGGGGTAAATCCCCAGTAGTGCAATTGCTGGGTCGTAGGGCAGATCTATTTTTAACTCTTTGAGGAACCTCCACGCAGTTTTCCAGAGTGCATGCCACAATTTCTGCTGAAAAACCCACTGATATCCCTGTAGTGGTTCGCTTTTATTGCTTTTCTTTTCTTTTTTTTTTTTTTTCTGCTTTTAAGATTTTCCTTTTCTCTTTAATTTTTGACTTGTTATTATGTGTCTTGGTGTGAAACTCTTTGGGTTCCTTTTATTTGGGACTGTCGATGCTTCCTGGGCCTGGAGGTCTGTTTTCTTCCCCAGGTTAGGGAAGTTTTTAGGTATTCTTTCCTCAAATAAGTTCTTCACCCTTTTCTCTCTTCTTTTTCTGAGACCTCTCTAATGTGAGTTTTATTACACTTGATGCTGTTCCAGAGGTCCCTTTATCTTAATTTTTCAAATTCTTCTTTTTGCTTTTCAGATTGGATGATTTTTACTACCCTGTCTTGCAGATTGCTGATCTGTTCTTCACATCTTTTAATCTGCTGTCGATTGTGTCTGGCGTATTTTTCATTTCAGTTATTGTATTCTTCAGCCCTAATTGGTTCTTTTATATATTTTCTCTTTGTTGAAGTTCTCACTGAATCTGTCCGTTCTTCCAAGTTTGCTGAGCATCTCTGTGACCATTACTTTGAACTCTTTATCCGGTAGACTCTTCATCTCTGTTTCATTTCGTTATTTTTCTGAGGTTTTGTCTCGTGGCCTTGTTCTTTCATTTGGAACATACTCCTCTGTCTCCTCGTTTTGTCTGACTTTTCTCTGCTTGTTTCTAAAACTGTTCTTTCCAACTTTTCCCTCTTCAAAATATGTTGCTTTGAACAATGAATGTTAGTTGTAAAGTCAAGCAAGAAGAAACATTTTTTGAAGTATTGTCTGGTCATTTCTCTCATTGGAGCTGTGGTGGGGTAGGTGGGAGATGTAGGTGGCAGATGACTGTTCTTTTTCTGAGTTCAGAGCACAGGAGTCAGGCAGATGGAGATAAAAACTTAGTAGCTTTGTTACTAATACATGCTAACGGATTGGAGGATGTGGTTTGGGTGGGTATGTAGCCGCAGTGGGCTTCCCAATTCTTTATCCCAAATTAGGCACTTCCCCACACAGTTGTAAATGGAGGAAGCAAATGTTTGATGCCCATCCCACGAAGATGAGAGCAGACCTGAATTCATGTTACCATGAGCAAGCACATCTTTTCAAAAAAGAGATTTGGAATCTCATAAGCACTGCCTAGTGCCTTCTCCCCAATTCGCTCATTAGGTAAATCTCCCTTCCTGCTGTGAGGAAGGTAGAGATAAGTCCACGCGTGGGTAATGATGGTTTACCTCTAATTTCTGACTGGATTTAAATTAAAGTTAGTCATGTCTTTTGTACATACCAACTCTCATAATGATGAGAGGTTGGACAGAGCATACTAGGTGGTAAAGAGAAATCTGTTTTGTGTTTAATAATCTACAACATAGATAACTCATTTGTTGATTGACTTTGGTAAACCAAGTTTTATCTGGAGGAAAAGAATAATTCTTTCCAGGAAGAGTATCCTCCATTTCAGCCTCTTTGGTTCAACTAAAGATTTTCTCCTTCAAGTTCTGTGTCTTGTGGTTTAAAAAATTTGTGCTTATAAATGCAGTCTATTAACTGTTCCTAATAGGAGTTAAGATCATTTCCATTGCTGTATTTTTATTCATAAAACGTTAAAATTTATAATTTAAATTAGACTTCAGACTTTAGACTTTAAAATTTATAATTTAATTAGAAAGCTGTTTTGTGCCTCATGCCTAGACATTATTGAGCCACATGACAAACTTTTAGGTGTTCATTTTCAGTCAGTTATAGTTAAAAATGTAGGTATTTTTCCTGAAGATGATGAAGTAACTGGCATAAAAACCCTCGGCTCAGGAGGACCTAAAGCACATTCCTGGCCTGCAACTCTTTGGTCTTTTGACCTGAGGCAAACTGCAATCTTTCTGAGGCCTTCTTGTCTCTTATGTAAAATTAGGGACTTTGACTGAATTAGTGACTTTGATAACTTTGGGGAAAAATTTTTTTCAAAGAATAGAACTTAATTTGCTTTTTGTTTTGTTTTGGTTTTTTTGTTTTGTTTTGTTTTGTTTTGTTTGCATTAAACTGTATTATACAAAACAGAGACAAGTGGAGCTGTGTAGCTAAAAGAGAGATGAGACTACAGCTGTAGACTTTTGTCCCTCAATCCTACAGTATCCCCAATGGAACCTTAGATTTCTATGATTGGTAGTTCGGAAACAAACTGTTATGAGAAAACCCTTCGAATTAATAAGTCTTCGAATTAAAATTTGCGGATACGTTGTTTTTATGTGTATAATTTTCTTACCCTCCTATGTTTTTGATAAGTGGAAAAGTATAAATAAAATTGCAAATATGTTCTCTTTATTAATGGATTTCAAGCTATTTCTACCATCTAACTCAATTCTCACCTGGAAATAAACCAGGGTCACAGAAGCAAGTATTTAGGAAAAGAGCTTTTGGGGAAAAGATAATTACGTTCCGTTGATTGTTCCTTAAGGAAATGAAGGCAGGCACTTGAGTGAGTGAGCCACCTAGGCACCACTTAGTACCTTATTTAGACCCTATTTTGGGAATTCAATGAGAGGATACCTTTTATAAGAAAAGTCTAAGAGCATTCTAGATGGGAATATTTGTAATAATACACACTTGATCCTTGACCAACATGCAATTGAAGCTGCAGGTCTAGTTAGCCTACACATGGACTTTCCTGGCTGTTGGGTTGTACCGTATTTTCTCTTATGTTTTTCTCAATAACCTTTTTTCCTCTAGCTTATTTTATTTTAAGGATATATTATATAATACATGTAATGTACATGGACTGTGTTATTGGTAAGGCTTCCCATCACCAGTAGGCTATTAGTAATTAAATTTTGGGAGAATCAGAAATTATACAGAGTTTTGACTGCACGGGGGTAAGCGCACCTAACCACTGTATTGCTCAAAGGTCAACTGTAGTTTGAAATATTCCCAAATATTTCATAATTAAGTAGATAATGATAACTAGGTAAGTCAGGTGTTTGAAAAATTAGTCCTAATTCATAGAAAGGAAACAAAGTTACAGTTAAAATTTCTTTTCCTTGTTTCTAATTCTAGAAACTTATCAATGAGAAACTAAGTTGGAAAACTGGTGCTAGCTTCTATTTTTTCCTTTCCTCAAACAGATTTTCTGAAATCTCTGTATTCACATGAAAAGAAGTATATCAGTCATCATATAGATAACAAAATAGTTTTACTCAGTATTGCCAGCAGAATTTCCACATGACTTTTATGTAGTCCCACTTTCTTTGTTTTATGTATTTAAGAGTCTGTGCTGACAAATAGAGCATACAACATATACCTTAAGATTCTGTTTTTCTAAAAGTGCAAAAGTGGGAAGCTCATTCTGAGGAATAATTTATTAAACAGCTGATTAAACTCTCATAAAGGACACTTTTTCTGAAAATCACAGAGTATTTAAGTGTAAAATGACTCTTGTTTACACTTTTTGTAACAATAAGATCAAACAGGATCCTTCAGAAGTTCTGTATATTCTTTTATTTGACATTCCTAGTTCCGTTGGTTTCTTTACTATTTTTTATTTAAATTCAGTTAATTAGCTTATAATGTTATTCTTAGTTTCAGAGGTAGAGATTCATCAGTCTTATATAATACCCAGTGCTCATTCCATCAGGTGCCTTCCTTAATGCCCATCACCCACTTACCCCACCCAGCCTTCACCTACAGCAACCCACGATTTGTTGCCCATGATTAAGAGTATCTTATGATTTCTTTCCCTCTCTGGTTTCATCCTGTTTTATTTTTCCTTTCCTTCCCCTATGCTACTCTGTTTTCTTAAAATCCACATATGAGTGAAATCATATGATAATTGTCATTTTCCGATGGACTCAATCTGCTAACCATCAACCCCTCCAGTTGCATCACATCATTGCAAATGGCAAGATTTCATTTTTCTTTTTTAAAGATTTTACTTATTTATTTACAAGACACACACATACGCAAAGACAGAGGCAAGAGGGAGGAGGAAAGGCTCAATGCAGAGAGCCCAATGTGGGACTCGATCCTGGTATTCCGGGATCACGCCCTGAGCCAAAGGCCAACTCTCAGCCACTGAGCCACCCAGGGGTCCCAAGATTTCATTGTTTATTGGCTGAATAATATTCTGTTCTCTCTGTCCCTCCCTCTCCCTCTCTCTGTCTAATAAATAAGTATGATTATTTATATCTACATCACATCTTCTTATGAATACCTCTTTCAAAGAACATCCATACCTCTCAGTTTGGCTATTGAGGATATTAATGGCATAAACATATGGGTGCGGGTGCCCTTTTGGATGCCGACCAAAATGATCTTTGGGATTCATACCTTCTAGCGCAATTGCTGGGTTTTACATAGGTAGCTCCTTTTTCAACTCTTTGAGGAACCTCTGGTACTGATTTCCAGAGTGGCTGCACCAGGTTGCATTCCCACCAACATCATAAGAGGATCCCCCTTTCTCTGCATTCCCGCCAACATCTGTCATTTCCAGACTTGCTAATTTTAGCCATTATGAAAGGTGTGACGGGGAAAATCACCGTGATTTTGATTTGTATTTCTCTGGTGCCAATTGATGTTGAGCATGTTTTCCTGTGTCTGTTGGTCATCTGTATGTCTTCTTTGGAGACATGTCCTTTCATTTCTTCTGCCCACTTCTTCATTGGATTATCTTTCTTTGGGTGTTGACTTTGATTAGCTCTTTATAGACTTTGCATACCAGCCATTTATCTGATAAGGCATTTGCAAATACCTTCTCCCATCCTGTCAGTTGCCTTTTGGTTGTGTCAACTGTTTCCTTGCTGTTGTGCAAAAGCGTTTTATCTTGATGAAGTCCCAGTAGGTCATTTTGGCATCTGGTGACATGTCTAGCAAGAAGTTGCTGCAGCCGAGGTCACAGAGGTTGCTGGCTGTGTTCTCCTCTAGGATTTTGATGGATTCCTGTCTGACCTTTGGGTGTTTCATCCATTTGAGTCTATTTTTGTGTACGGTGTAGGAAAATGGTCCAGTTTTATTCTTCTACATGTGGTGGTCTGATTTTCCCATGCCATTTGTTGAAGAGACTGTTTTCTCTCCATTAGATATTCTTTTGAGTATTGTTGAAGATGAGTGGACCATAGAGTTGAGGGTCCAGGTCCACTTCCGAGTTTTGTCTTCTGGTCCATTGATTGACATGCCTGCTTTTGTGCCAGGATATACTGTCCTATTGATCACAGCTTTGCAATAGAGCTTGAAGACCGGCTTGTAATGCCACCAGCTTTGGCTACCTTTTTCAACATACCTTTGGCTCTTCGGGGTCTTCTAAGGTTCCAAACAAATTTTAGTATTATTTATTCCAGCTGTGTGAAAAGAAGTTGGGGGCAGCCCAGTTGGCTCAGCGGTATAGCGCTGCCTTCAGCCCAGGGTGTGATCCTGGAGACCCGGGATCGAGTGCCACGTTGGGCTCCCTGCATGGAGCCTGCTTCTCCCTCTACCTGTGTCTCTGCCTCTGTGTGTGTGTGTGTTTCTAATGAATAAATAAATTAAAACTCTTTAAAAAAATAAGAAGAAAAGAAGTTGGTAGTATTTTGATAGAAATTGCATTGAATGTAGAGATTGCTCGAGCTAGCATAGACATTTTAACAATATTTGTTCTTTCAATCCACGAACATGGAATGATTTCAGTTCTTTATGTCCTTCTCAATTTTTTTCCAGAATGTCCTCTATCGTCTGCAGAGTGCAGATCCTTGTCTCTTTGCGTAGGTTTATTCCGAGGTATCTTACGGTGTTTAGTGCAACGGTACATGGAATGGACTCCTCAGTTTCTCTTTCTTCCGTCTCATTGTTAGTGTATAGAAATGCAACTGATTTCTGTGCATGGATTTCATATCCTGCTGCTTTGCGCAATTCCTCTATGAGTCCTAGCAATGTTGGGGTGGAGTCTTTGGGGTTTTCCACATACGATATCATGTCCTCTGCGAAAAGTGAGGGTTTGACTTCTTTCTTGATTCAGACGCCTTTTTATTTCTTTTTGTTGTCTAATTGCTGAGGCTATGTCAAACAACACGGGTGAGAGCGGACCTCCCTGTCGTGTTCCTGACCTTAGCGGCAAAGCTCTCAGTTTTTCCCCATTAAGAATGAGACTGGGTGTGGGCTTTTCGTAGATGGCTTTTATGATTTTGAGATATGTTCCCTCCCTCCCTGCACTGCGAAGAGTATTGATCAAGAAAGGATGCTGCGCTTTGTCAAGTGCTTTTTCTGCCATCTGCTAAGAGGATCCTGTGGTTCTTGTCCTTTCTTTGATTACTGTAGTGTATCACATTGATTCATCTGCAGATGTTGAATGACCCTCACAGCCCAGGCATAAATCCCACTTGGACATGGTGAATAATCCTTTAATGTATTGTTGAATCCTCCCAGCTAGGGTCTTGGTGAGAATTTTGGCATCCATGTTCATCAGGGATGTTGGACTGTAATACTCCTTTTGGGTGGGGTCTTGGTCTGCTTTGGGGATCAGGGTAATGCTGGCCTCACAGAGAAAGTTGGAAAGTTTCCCTTCCATTTCTATTGTTTATAAACTGCTTCAGAAGAATAGGTGAATTCTTCCTGGAATGTGTGGTAGAGTTCTGGGAAGCCACCCGGTCCTGGACTCTTGTTTGTTGGCAGATTTTTGATGACTGCTTCCATTTCCTTGCTGGTTATGGGTCTGTTCAAGTTTTCTGTGTCTTCCTGTTTCAGTTTTGATAAGAAGGGATCCATTTCTTCCAGATTGCCTAGTTTGTTGGCATCTAGTTGCTCAGAATGTGTTCTTATAGTTGTTTCTATTTCTCTGGTGCTGGTCGTGATCTGTCTTGTTTCATTCACGATCTTATTTCTTTGGGTCCGTTCTCTTTTTGAAAAGTCTGGCCAGCGGTTTATCGATCTCATTAATTCTGTCAAAGAACCAGCTCCTGATTTCAGTGATCTGTTCTACTGTTCCTTTGGTTTCTATTTCATTGATTTCTGCTCTGATCTTTATGAATTCTCTTCTCCTGCTGGTTTTAGGCTTTAATCTTCTGTTCTTCTCCAGCTCCTTTAGGTGTAAGGTTAGGTTGTGTACTTTAGGACCTTTCTCGTTTCTTGAGAAAGGCTTGTATTGCTATATACTTCCCTCTTCCCATATATACTTCCATGACCTTTGCTGCATCCCAGATGTTTTGAGCAGTTGTGTTTCCATTTTCGTTTGTTTCTATGAGGTTTTTAAAATTGTGCTTTAATTCCCTGGTTTGAATCTTTAACCTCCGTGTATTTGAATTCTTTCCAAATTTCCTCTTGTGATCAAGCTCCAGTTTCAAAGCATTGTGGTCTGAAAGTATGCAGGGAATGATCCCAATCTTTTGGTATCAGTTGAGACCTCACTTACGACCCAGTACGTGATCTAGTGTGGAACATGTTCCATGTGCACCCGAGAAGAATGTGTATTCTGTTGTCGTAGGATGGAATGCTCTGAAGATATCTGTGAAGTCCATTTTGTGCAGTGTGTCATTCAAAGCCCTTGTGCCCTCGTGGATCTTCTGCTTAGATGATCTGGCCGTTACAGTGAGTGGTGTATTTAAGTGCCTACTATTATTGTATGACTATCAATGTGTTCCTTTAATTTTGTTATTAATTGGTTTATAAGGTGGCCTGGGTGGCTCAGTCGGTTAAGCCCTTGCCTTCGGTCAGGTCATGATCTCAGGGTCCTGGGATCAAGCCCTGATCAGGCTCCCTGTTCAGTGGGGAGTCTGCTGCTCCCTCTCCTGCTGCCCCTGCTTCTGTCCTCTCTCTGTCAAATAAATAAATAAATAAATAAATAAATAAATAAATAAATAAATAAATAAATAAATAAATAAATAAATAAATAAATAAATAAATAAATGAAATCTTAACAGAAAATTGGTTTATGTAGTTAGCTGCTCCCACTTTAGAGGCATTAAAGCTTATAATTGTTCAATTTTCTCTTTGGATAGACCCTTTAATTATGGCATAGTGTGTTTCTTCATCTCTTAATGCAGTCTTTGGTTTAAAATTCAACTTGTCTGATATCAAGATTGCCACTCCAGTTTTTTTTAATGTCCTTTAATATGATAAATGGTTTTCCACCCCCTCA
>NW_026574874.1:0-15753 GCF_905146905.1 Nyctereutes procyonoides | reverse complement strand
GGAAATTAAGGAAGAATTAAAAAGATTCATGGAAACTAATGTGAATGAAGATACAACTGTTCAAAATCTTTGGGATGCAGCAAAAGCAGTCCTGAGGGGGAAATACATCGCAATACAAGCATCCATTCAAAAACTGGAAAGACCTCAATACAAAAGCTAACCTTACACATTAAGGAGCTAGAGAAGAAGCAGCAAATCAACCTGACGCCCAGCAGAAGAAGAGAGTTAATTAAAATTCGAGCAGAAATCAACGAAATTGAGACCAGAAGAACTGTGGAACAGATCAATAGAAGCAGGAGTTGGTTCTTTGAAAGAATTAATAAGATAGATAAACCATTAGCCAACCTTATTAAAAAGAAGAGAGAGAAGACTCAAATTATTAAAATCATGAATGAGAAAGGAGAGATCACTACCAACACCAAGGAAATACAAACGATTTTAAAAACATATTATGAACAGCTCTACGCCAATAAATTAGGCAATCTAGAAGAAATGGACACATTCCTGGAAAGCCACAAACTACCAAAACTCGAGCAGGATGAAATAGAAAACCTGAACAGGCCAATAACCAGGGACGAAATTGAAGCAGTCATCAAAAACCTCCCAAGACACAAGAGTCCAGGGCCAGATGGCTTCCCAGGGGAATTCTATCAAACGTTTAAAGAAGAAATCATACCTATTCTACTAAAGCTGTTTGGAAAGATAGAAAGAGATGGAGTACTTCCAAATTCATTTTATGAGGCCAGCATCACCTTAATTCCAAAACCAGACAAAGACCCCACCAAAAAGGAGAATTACAGACCAATATCCCTGATGAACATGGATGCAAAAATTCTCAGCAAGATACTAGCCAATAGGATCCAACAACACATTAAGAAAATTATTCACCATGACCAAGTAGGATTTATCCCCGGGACACAAGGCTGGTTCAACACTCATAAAACAATCAATGTGATTCATCATATCAGCAAGAGAAAAACCAAGAACCATATGATACTCTCATTAGATGCAGAGAAAGCATTTGACAAAATACAGCATCCATTCCTGATCAAAACTCTTCAGAGTGTAGGGATAGAGTGAACTTTCCTCGACATCTTAAAAGCCATCTACGAAAAGCCCACAGCAAATATCATTCTCAGTGGGGAAGCACTGGGAGCCTTTCCCCTAAGATCAGGAAAAAGACAAGGATGTCCACTCTCACCACTGCTATTCAACATAGTACTGGAAGTCCTAGCCTCAGCAATCAGACAACAAAAAGACATTAAAGGCATTCAAATTGGCAAAGAAGAAGTCAAACTCTCCCTCTTCGCCGATGACATGATACTCTACATAGAAAACCCAAAAGCCTCCACCCCAAGATTGCTAGAACTCATACAGCAATTTGGTAGTGTGGCAGGATACAAAATCAATGGCCAGAAATCAATGGCATTTCTATACACTAACAATGAGACTGAAGAAAGAGAAATTAAGTAGTCAATCCCATTTACAACTGCACCCAAAAGCATAAGATACCTAGGAATAAACCTAACCAAAGAGGTAAAGGATCAATACCCTAAAAACTATAGAACACTTCTGAAAGAAATTGAGGAAGACACAACGAGATGGAAAAATGTTCCATGCTCATGGATTGGCAGAATTAATATTGTGAAAATATCAATGTTACCCAGGGCAATTTACACGTTTAATGCAATCCCTATCTTAATACCATGGAGTTTCTTCAGAGAGTTAGAACAAATTATTTTAAGATTTGTGTGGAATCAGAAACGACCCTGAATAGCCAGGGGAATTTTAAAAAAGAAAACCATACCTGGGGGCATCACAATGCCAGATTTCAGGTTGTACTACAAAGCTCTGGTCATCAAGACAGTGTGGTGCTGGCACAAAAACAGACACATAGATCAATGGAACAGAATAGAGAACCCAGAAGAAGACCCTGAACTTTATGGTCAACTAATATTCGATAAAAGAGGAAAGACGATCGACTGGAAGAAAGACAGTCTCTTCAATAAATGGTGCTGGGAAAATTGGTCATCCACATGCAGAAGAATGAAACTAGAGCACTCTCTTGCACCATACACAAAGATAAACTCAAAATGGATGAAAGATCTAAATGTGAGACAAGACTCCATCAAAATCCAAGAGGAGAACACAGGCAACACCCTTTTGGAACTTGGCCACAGTAACTTCTTGCAAGATACATCCACGAAAGCAAAAGAAACAAAAGCAAAAATGAACTATTGGGACTTCATCAAGATAAGAAGCTTTTGCACAGCAAAGGATACAGTCAACAAAACTCAAAGATAACCTACAGAATGGGAGAAGATATTTGCAAATGACATATCAGACAAAGGGCTAGTTTCCAAAATCTATAAAGAACTTATTAAACTGAAGAGCAAAGAAACAAACAATCCAATCATGAAATGGGCAAAAGACATGAAGAGAAATCTCACAGAGGAAGACATAGACATGGCCAACACGCACATGAGAAAATGCTCTGCATCACTTGCCATCCGGGAAATACAAATCAAAACCACAATGAGATACCACCTCACACCAGTGAGAATGGGGAAAATTAACACGGCAGGAAACAACAAATGTTGGAGAGGATGCGGAGAAAAGGAACCCTCTTACACTGTTGGTGGGAATGTGAACTGGTGCAGCCACTCTGGAATACTTTGTGGAGGTTCCTCAAAGAGTTAAAAATAGACCTGCCCTATGACCCAGCAATTGCATTGTTAGGGATTTACCCCAAAGATTCAGATGCAATGAAACGCCAGGACACCTGCACCCCGATGTTTCTAGCAGCCATGTCCACAATAGCCAAACTGTGGAAGGAGCCTTGGTGTCCATCGAAAGATGAATGGATAAAGAAGATGTGGTGTATGTATACAATGGAATATTACTCAGCCATTAGAAACGACAAATACCCACCATTTGCTTCAACGTGGATGGAACTGGAGGGTATTATGCTGAGTGAAGTAAGTCAATCGGAGAAAGACAAACAGTTTATGTTCTCATTCATTTGAGGAATATGAATAATAGTGAAAGGGAATATAAGGGAAGGGAGAAGAAATGTGTGGGAAATATCAGAAAGGGACACAGAACATAAAGACTCCTAACTCTGGGAAACGAACTAGGGGTGTTGGAGGGGGAGGAGGGCGGGGGATGGGGGTGAATGGGTGACGGGCACTGAGGGGGACACTTGACGGGATGAGCACTGGGTGTTATTCTGTATGTTGGTAAATTGAACACCAATAAAAATTAATTTATTAAAAAAAAAACCTCCTAGATTCCACAAATAAAAGTTCCCCTACTCCTTTCTCCCTTCCTTTCCAGCACTGGTAGCCAGTTTAATTATGATGTGGGTAATGACTTGTCTAATTCAGTGTCTGCCCCCAAGAAGCAGGGTCCTTGTCCATCCTGTTCCATCACCATACCAAGCATGGTGCTTGGCCCAGAGCAGGGCCTTTGTGTT
The DNA here is from genome assembly GCF_905146905.1 of Nyctereutes procyonoides. Classification (NCBI taxonomy): domain Eukaryota; kingdom Metazoa; phylum Chordata; class Mammalia; order Carnivora; family Canidae; genus Nyctereutes; species Nyctereutes procyonoides. Next base: position 12,278 of record NW_026574874.1, on the reverse strand, counting down.
GAATGAATTTAAAATAATTTTGTTTTTTATTTAAAGAAAGACTGAATGGCTCTCCTGGTTACACAACTGGACAGTGACCACCCTCTACTGCCCCCACTGCCCACCCCACTCTGCCAAAGTATCAATAAATAGCAGTGACTAAGTGACAGAAGCATAGAAAGATGAGAGCTATAGAGGTGACACATAGGCCAGGGCTCCACCCTGACCAAAGGCTGGGGGTCCACCAGGCCAGTGTGAGTAGGTGTGCTGCATGGTGGTGCCCAGCAACTATCTACTGAGTGGAGGGATGAGTGAGTCCTGTAAACTCTAAGCAGGCTGACTCCCCTGAGGCCTGCAGGGATGCATAGCCTGCTCTGGTCAGACCAACCTGTCACCCCATGCACCGGATGGTATATTTCTCAGTGTAAACTGACAAGCTGGCACCTTGAAATCTCTGAGAGTTTGAAACTACTAATTATGCCTAGACTCTCCCGGGTACCATGCTCGGAGCTGACATTACAGAAGGCAATAGACATGTTCTTTCGCACGGAGCTGATATTGGAGTCCAGAGGCAGAAAATAAAGAAATCAAAAGACGATATGATTTCACACAGTGACATGTATTACAAAGAAAGTAAAGCAGGCAAATGGGAAGGGGAGTCACTGGGGACAGTGCTTTCGAGACAGGGTACTCATGAAAGGTAAAGACAAAGGTGAGGAAAAGAAGCCATCTGGGAAAGGGTTAAGGCAGATGCAACAGCAAATGGAAAGGCCTGGGGCTGAAAGGAGTCTGTTCTGTCAGGAGCTGCAAGGAGGCCAGAGGGTCCATGCTGGGGGGGCAGAGCAGGAGCCCGGGTGAGCAGAGGAGGAGCCTGGGTGGCAAGCTGCCCTATCCCATCAGCTCTTGGACACTGGCAAGACAAGATGTCTAAGCCTATGTAAGACAAGTCAGATCCTGGACAGGAGCGAAGTTGACTTGGTCAATGCCATTCTGTGGAGCTCTGGTGGTACACGCAGTCACCGACCCTAAGGACAGCCCTCTGCTTGAAGCTCAAGCCAAGGGCTGTGGAGACTTTCTTCTTCACCCCTCTGAAAGTGCTGACAGTTATCTGCTTATAACCTTCAGGGTCCTGTGACATTCTGGGCCCTGAAGCAATTTGCAGGATAGCAAAAATGGAAACTGTGACCCTCACTTATACAGTGGCATGATTTTTATACTCATAGTCAATAGATGGTGCTGATCATTCAGATATCCATAATGGAAAACATGACTTTTGATTCCTACCTCACACCATACAGAAAAGTTAATCCTAGAGGGATCATAAACTTAATTGCAAAAAGTAAGACACTAAAGCTTTTAGATGAAAATACAAGGTTTTCACAGCCTTACAGCTTTGAGTAGACAAAGAGTTTAAAAATAGACACACGGGATCCCTGGGTGGCGCAGTGGTTTGGCGCCTGCCTTTGGCCCAGGGCGCGATCCTGGAGACCCGGGATCGAATCCCACATCGGGCTCCTGGTGCATGGAGCCTGCTTCTCCCTCTGCCTGTGTCTCTGCCCCTCTCTCTCTCTCTGTGACTATCATAAATAAATAAATTAAAAAAAAATAAAAATAGACACACAACATATTAACCACAGAGAGAGATTGATAAAGATCATTAAAATCAAGAACTTCTGTTCCACAAAAGATACCATTAAGAGATTTAACAGGCAAGCCATAGACTTAGAGTAAATTTGCCATATGTATATATGCTTTGTATTTTTTCTCTAGTAAAAGACCATATCCATAATACATAAAGAGCCCCTATAAATAAATAAGGAATATACAACTCAAGAATGAAACAACGGGGGGCTCCCTGGTGGCTCAGCGGTTTGGTGCCTGCCTTTGGCCCGGGGAATGATCCTGGAGTCCTGGATCGAGTCCCACATCGGGCTCCTTGCATGGAGCCTGTGTCTTCCTCTGCCTGTGATTCTGCCCTCTCCCTCTGTGTCTCTCATGAATAAATAAGTAAAAATTTTTTTTAAAAGAATGAAACAAGGGGGTGCCTGTGTGGCTCAGCTGGTTGAGCATCTGCCTTCAGCTCAGGTCATGATCCTGGAGTCCTGGGATGGAGCCCCGCATTGGGCTCCCTGCTCACTGGGGAGTCTGCTTCTCCCTCTGCCACTTACCCTGCTCGTGCTCACTCTCTCCTGCTCTCAAATAAATAAAACCTTAAAAAACAAAAAGAATGAAATGACTGAAACACTTCCAAAGAAGATCAGCCAATAAGGAAATGAAATAGTATCAAAATTTTTGGTTATCAGGGAAATGCAAATTAAAACCACAGTGAGGGGTACCTGGGTGGTGCACTCAGTTAAGCATCTGACTCTCAGTTTTGGCTCAGGTTGTGATCTCAGGGTCCTGGGATTGAGCCCTGCATCCAGCTCTCTGTTCAGCACCAGGTCTGCTTAAGACTCTCCCTTTCCCACTCCCTCTCCCTCTGCCGCCCCCAAAACCACTTGCATGTGCCCACGTGCTTTCTCTCTAATAAATAAAATCTTTTTTAAAAAGCCAAGACATGCTGAGACATCACTGCACACCTGTTAAGGTGGCTAAAAGTCAAAAGACTGATGACACCACCAGCTAGGATAAAGAGCAATGAAAATACTCACATATTGCTAGTGTGAGTACAAATCAGTACAAGCACTGTTAGAAAATGCTTGGTATTATCTGCTAAAGGTAAACATATGCCTATATGATGACAATGGCAATTTTATTACTAGATTATATACCCACAGAAAAGAGTATAAAAGCAAGAGCAAAAATGTTCACAACAGCTTTCATCATAATAGCCAAAACCTGGAAACAACCCAAATGTCTGTTGGCAGGAGAATGGATAGATGCATCAGGATATATTCTTACAATGGAATATTACAGAACAATGGAAAATGCACAGGTGACTCTCACAGACATAATGCTCAGTGAAAGAGGCAAGAGTACATATTGTATGATTCCATGTACATGAAGAGGAAAAATGAATCTATGGTGCTAGAAGTCAGAATGGAAACTTCCTATGGAGGGGAACAATGGGAGAAGGCATAAGAGAGCCTTGTGGTGGGCTGAAAAGGGCCTATATTTTAATCTGGATGGTGGTTACAGAGTGTAATCATATATAAGTACTCACTGAGATATGTACTGAGGATCACTTTACATCATTTCTCAAAAATCTTCTAAAGGGGGAAATTATAGTCTTTTTAACAAATGGTGCTGGTACAATTGGATATCCCTATGCAGAGGAATCAAGCAGGACTTCATCCTTATACCATAAAAAAATCAACTCAAAATGGATCATAGATCTAAATATAAGAGCTAAAATTATAAAACTTTTATAAGAACACATAAGAGTAGATCTTTGCGACCATAAATTAGGAAATGGGTATAGATATGACACCAAAAGCAAAAATGATACAAGAAAAAACCCCCAGATATATTGGACTATATCAAAACTGAAAACATTAATGCTGTAAATGATACCACCAATAAAGTGAAAAGACAACTTACAGGATGGGAGAAAATAATTCCTAATTATGTATCTAAAAAGGGTAGAGAACCCAGAATATATAAAGAACTATTATGACTCAATAATAAAAAGACAAAAAAATCCAATTTAAAATGGGTCAAGGTTCTGAATAGATATTTCTCCAAAGCTAATGCAAAAATGGCCAAAAGGCACATAGAATGATAATACTCGACATCATTAGTCATTAAAGAAATGCAAATCAAAACCATAATGAGATACTAGTTCTCACCCCCTAGGATAGCTATAATAACAATTTTTTTAAAAACCATAAGATCTGTTGGTAAGAATGTAGAATACACTGCTGGTGGGAATATAAAATGGGGCAGCTACTTTGGAAAACAGTTTGGCAGTTCCTCAAAAGGTTAAATATAGAGTTACCATGTGACCCAGAAATTCTACTGTTAGGTATGCATCCAAGACAATTAAAAATATATATCAACACAAAAACTTGTACATGAATGTTCACTGCAATATTATTTGTAATGGCCAAAAAATGGGGAAAAAACCCAAATGTTTATCAACCGATGAAAGACAAAACAGAATGTGACATGTTCATACAAAGGGATCTACAGTGAACTACTTGTCATTGAGGTACAGACCAGCCTACAACGGGAATGAATCCTGAAAACGATATGTTATTTGGAAGAAGCCAGTCACAAAAGATTACATATTACATGATTCCATTTATGTGAAATGTCCCGAACTGCAAATCTATTGACACACATCAGTGGTTGCAGGGAATAAGAGGAGTGAGGCTGGGGGAGGAGAGGCAGATGGGAAGTCACTGCTAATGGCAAGGGATGTCTTTTATCGGGGATGGAATGTTTTCAAATTCAATTGTAGTGATAGCTGTACAACCTTGCAAATATATGAAAAAAAGCTGAATTATACACTTTCGTTAGGTGAATTATAGGGTATTAGTTATAGCTCAAAAAAGCTGTTAAGAAAAGGGTGTGTGTGTGTGTGTGTGTCTTCATCTATTTCATGGCCTTGGCCCCATCCTGAGTTGCAGGATCTGGAAGCTACAGGCCAGATGAGTGACACACATGAATGGAGCTGAAAAAGCAAGACTATAACCCAACATGAACCCCAGACAGAACTGGGGTAAACTTGGGGCTTTGTGTGTCTATGTGCATACAACTCCTATCTGGGCTGTTCATGACACAAGAACAAATATGCAATGGCAAAAGAGTTTGGGTCCACAGCTTTGACGATTGTTCTTAAGCTTCTGACCCATGGCTCTGCTTAGAAGATTCCCAGGGTTAGTTTCCCTTGGATTATCAACAAAGTAGACTGGCTTATTCTAGAACAGCACTGCCTAATAGAAATAGAATTCCAGTCACGTGTGTCATTTTAAATGTTCTACTAGCCACATTTTTAAAATGTAAAAAGAAACTAGTGAAATTAATTTTGATAATATATTTAAGCCAATATATCACAAATATTCTTATTGTAATATGTAATAAAAATTATTGAGATATATCACTTTCTTTACACTAAACCTTCAAAATCCAGTGTTTATTTTACACAGCTTATCTCAGTTTGCACTAGCCACATTTTAGGTGCTCATTCAGTAGCCACGTGCAGCTAGTGGCTGCCATATTAGACAGCGCAGTTCTAAATCTGGTTTATGTTGCAAGATGAGTATTCTCAAAGCCTGGTATTTTAGAAAATATGAATAATAACAAGTGCTAAGGAGGAAGGCTTAGTGAGGTGAAGCACCTGGCACAAGGCCTTAACACTGATAAGCGGCAGTGGTTAAGAGCAGAGTCTATCATCAGATGAGAATTATCTTCTCCACGGGATTGATGCGAGATGACAAGAGACCCTCATGGGAAGGGACTGACACAGTTTCGGGCTCACATCCACCATGAGAGATATGAGGGGCTATTGGAGAGGGGGTAGAGATCATTCAGGGTAACTAGGGTAACTAGCTGGAGGCACCGTGCACCAGCTCTGAGATATCTCCCCAAGATCGCCCCCCTGAAAAACTTGTACCACTCACTGGACTGGTGGGTGAGGACACTCCAAGGCTCCATATAGATCTGTCATCCTCCGGGGGCTCCTGCTGGCCATTCACCTGGCACACTGCTCTGGCCACCTCTCTCACACTTCTGGAAGACTGCTGGTCCGAAGCGCTTCTTGAAGGGACAGCTTGGGCAGGGCCCAACTGCTGCAAGCCTAGGGTGTCAGGTGCCTGCACAGGCAGCTCCTGCTTGTGGTACCCATCTTGGATCTCAGAGGATGCCTGGGCCAGAGGGGGCTCTGTGGGTACATCAAACGGGATGCTGGTTTCCAGGCTGGGGAGGGACAGCGAGGCTTGTCCTGTGGGAATCTCCACTTCTCCGCTTAGTCTGTTGGTTGGCACAGAGTTTACCCGGGCTTTGGTGAATTCTGACAACACCCTAGAAGTTTTTAAACAAAGAAACCTGTGTGACAGGTTGTCTGTGAGAATGCCCAAGGCTACTAGGGCAGTGGTTATGAATGGAAAACTCCTGTTATGTGATTTTAAAACCAAAACAAACAACACTCTCCTCATCATTCATTGCTCCCTTGCTTCCACAGCCCTCCTCTGACACTCCTCATGAAGCTTCTCCCCAGCTGGGACTTAGGCAGAGTGGATGGCCAAGTGACCCAAGGTCCCAGGATCTCCAATGACAAAGCTCACAAAGCTGTGGAAAGGACTGATGTGAACAGAAACTACCCACTGCTTTTGCTTTCGGAACAGGCTACTGCAGGCCTGGAGAGCTTGCTCGGCCAAGCAAATGGCTGTGTAGGCAACCATTTCCTCATGCTATTGTGGCAGAGCCACAGGGAATAGTGTCTGAGAGCCGGGCTCCCCAACAGCACAAACAGCTGAGCCCCAAGAACCCACTCCCCAGGACGTGGATTTAGGTGAAGTGAGAACCCACTCTGTTCCTGTAACATTCAGTGGACAGCAGGGTGGGGGTGAGTGCAAGGGCTGGTGTACCTCAGACCCAGACTGCATGTAGAGTCAGAGAAGCCTGCTGTTCTAGGAACTGCTACTGGAGATCGGTGTACACAAGGTACACGAGTGTGTACACAAGTATACGTGGGGTGTGCACCTGCTAACTCCTCCAATGGGACTGGCTCTTCCTGCCCCTCAGTGGTGCTTCGGGGCTATAGGGAGCCTTCTGTACACATACACACACATACTCACACGCACATGAAAACATACTTCTGGGCCTTCTAAAAGGCCCACCGGCTAGTGGCTGCTCCCCCTTCTCCTGAGGCTTCTGAGAATACAAGTTCTGTTTCTGAAGTAAACCCATTTGCTGTTTCCTCCTCTGCTTATGAACCCAGTCGAGTATGTCATAGGCAAATGAAGATTTAAAGCTATCTGTTACCCAAGAGATTGCACATATCTGCCCTAATGGCTTAGACTAGGTCAGAAGATATGTCAAACTCCCTTTAATGTCACCTTATGGAAATGGGGATTTTATTTTTTTAAAGAGAATTTTTTAAGCTTTTATTTATTTATGATAGTCACACAGGTAGAGAGAGAGAGAGACAGAGACATAGGCAGAGGGAGAAGCAGGCTCCATGCACCGGGAGCCCGACGTGGGATTTGATCGCAGGTCTCCAGGATCGTGCCCTGGGCCAAAGGCAGGCGCCAAACCGCTGCACCACCCAGGGATCCCGAAATGGGGATTTTATAACTCAAGTTTTTACCTTAATGTCTTCTGACTGAGCTCTGCTCTTATCTACAACATCACAACCCTAAACATTTCAAGACATGCTAGCTAGTCAAGTATCGGTGACCAACCTGTGCATTTAGGGGCAACTGATTTTTCAACCCAAGACATTTCAGTGAAGGAAGAATAGTCTTTTCAACAAATGGTGCTGGGATAAGTGAATAGTCTCATGCAAAAGAAGGAAGTTGGATTACTATCTCACAGCATGTAAAAAATGAACTCAAATGCTTTAAAGGCCTAAGGTTAAGAGCTAAAGACATAAAACTCTTAGAAGGAAACACGTATAGATTTGGATCAGGTGACGGTTTCTTATATGACATCTAATAGATAAGCAACCAATAAAATATAGTTAAGTTGGACTTCATCAAAACTAAAAGCTTTTGTGCTTCAAAAGGATACTATCAAGAAAGTAAAAAGACAATCCGGAGAATAAGGAAAAAATTGTATATCTGATATATAAGTATTATCATATATCTGATAAAGGTCTAATATCCAGAATATACAGAGCTCTTAATAATTCAAGAGCACTAGAACAAATAATCCAATTGAAAAATGGGCAAAGGATACAGAGACATTTATCTAAAGGTATACAAATGGACAGTAAATACATGAAAAGATACTCAATATCATTAAATAGTAGTGAAATAAAAATCAAAACCATAATAAGATACTACTTTGTGCCTCTAGGATGCCAATGATTAAAAAAAGAGGATACTAAGTGTTGGCAAAGATGTAGAGAAAATGAAACTCTTACACACTGCTGGTGGAAATGTGAGATGATGTAGCTTTTGTGAAGGACAGTTTGGTAGTTCCTCAAAAAGTTAAACAAAGAGTTGCCATATGACACAGCAATTCAACTCATGGGCATATAGCCATGAGAATGAAAAGACAATGTTCACAGAAAACTTGTACATGAATGTTCATGTCAATATTATTCATAATAGCCAAAAAGTGGGAATAAAATAAATGTCCACTAACTGATGAACAGATAAACTGTGGTATATCCACACAATAGACTATTATTCAATCATGATATAACTCAGGGGAACCTTGAAAACATACTAAGTGAAGGCAGGCAGTCACAAAAAGCCACATATTGTATGAGTCCATTTATATTCAATGTCCAGAATAAGTAAATCAACAGCTAATGGGTACGGGGTTTCCTCACAGGATGAGGAAACTAAACCCACTGAATTGGGCACTTTAAAATGGCAACTTTATGCTATGCGAATCATATCTCAAACAAGTGGGTGACCTATCAGATGGCAGTGTAAATGTTTTGGCAGAATAGTTATGGGAGAGAAGACAGGTCGGTACTGGTTCTTACTCTCAACATCACTCTAAAAATAGACCAATGATAATCCAAGAGCACAGCTTGCAGCAAACAGGCACGGGACACAAAGGGGTAGTTTCCACAGGCAGTGAGGGAAGGGACATTTGCTAACCAATTGCATGTGTCCAAACCATTGTGACAGAATGAGGCCACTTTCTGAAATGAACTAGGGAGGCAGATTTTTGACAGATGTCCCCTGTGAGGTCCCAGTCCTCATGAAGTCCTCAGAGGTTGGGTGACAACTGGTTAAAAGCAGGGCGCCAGCATCCTGCTTAGCTTCCATGTTCATGAATATTAAAATGTAAGGAAAGGAGAATTATGGAAATATTCACTTGCATGAAAATGCTTATCAACGAACCCTAATCTGTAAGACAAATTTTTTTAATGTTTTTTTTAATAAATTAATTTTTATTGGTGTTCAGTTTACCAACATACAGAATAACACCCAGTGATCATCCCGTCAAGTGTCCCCCTCAGTGCCCGTCACCCACTCACCCCCACCCCCGTCCTCCTCCCCTTCCACCACCCTTAGTTCGTTTCCCAGAGTTAGGAGTCTTTATGTTCTGTCTCCCTTTCTGATATTTCCCACACATTTCTTCTCCCTTCCCTCATATTCCCTTTCACTATTATTCATATTCCCCAAATGAATGGGAACATACATTGTTTGTCCTTCTCCGATTGACTTACTTCACTCAGCATAATACCCTCCAGTTCCATCCACGTTGAAGCAAATGCTGGGTATTTGTCGTTTCTAATGGCTGAGTAATATTCCATTGTATACATACACCACATCTTCTTTATCCATTCATCTTTTGATGGACACCGAGGCTCCTTCCACAGTTTGGCTACTGTGGACATTGCTGCTAGAAACATCGGGGTGCAGGTGTCCCGGCGTTTCATTGCATCTGAATCTCTGGGGTAAATCCCCAAGAGTGTAATTGCTGGGTCGTAGGGCAGGTCTATTTTTAACTCTTTGAGGAACCTCCACACAGTTTTCCAGAGTGGCTGCACCAGTTCACATTCCCACCAACAGTGTAAGAGGGTTCCCTTTTCTCCACATCCTCTCCAACATTTGTTGTTTCCTGCCTTGTTAATTTTCCCCATTCTCACTGGTGTGAGGTGGTATCTCATTGTGGTTTTGATTTGTACTTCCCTGATGGCAAGTGATGCGGAGCATTTTCTCATGTGCCTGTTGGCCATGTCTATGTCTTCCTCTGTGAGATTTCTCTTCATGTCTTTTGCCCATTTCATGATTGGATTCTTTGTTTCTTTGGTGTTGAGTTTAAGAAGTTCTTTATAGATTTTGGAAACTAGCCCTTTATCTGATAGGTCATTTGCAAATATCTTCTCCCATTCTGTAGGTTGTCTTTTAGTTTTGTGGACTGTATCCTTTGCTGTGCAAAAGCTTCTTATCTTGATGAAGTCCCAATAGTTCATTTTTGCTTTTGTTTCTTTTGCCTTTGTGGATGTATCTTGCAAGAAGTTACTGTGGCCAAGTTCAAAAAGGGTGTTGTCTGTGTTCTCCTTTGGGATTTTGATGGAATCTTGTCTCACATTTAGATCTCTGATCCATTTTGAGTTTATCTTTGTGTATGGTGCAAGAGAGTGGTCTAGTTTCATTCTTCTGCATGTGGATGACCAATTTTCCCAGCACCATTTATTGAAGAGACTGTCTTTCTTCCAGTGGATCGTCTTTCCTCCTTTGTCGAATATTAGTTGACCATAAAGTTCAGGGTCTTCTTCTGGGTTCTCTATTCTGTTCCATTGATCTATGTGTCTGTTTTTGTGCCAGTATCACACTGTCTTGATGACCACAGCTTTGTAGTACAACCTGAAATCTGGCATTGTGATGCCCCCAGATATGGTTTTCTTTTTTAAAATTCCCCTGGCTATTTTCTGATTCCACACCAATCTTAAAATAATTTGTTCTAACTCTCTGAAGAAAGTCCATGCTATTTTGATAGGGATTGCATTAAACGTGTAAATTGCCCTGGGTAACATTGACATTTCCACAATATTAATTCTGCCAATCCATGAGCATGGAATATTTTTCCATCTCTTTGGGTCTTACTCAATTTCTTTCAGAAGTGTTCTATAGTTTTTAGGGTATAGATACTTTACCTCTTTGGTTAGGTTTATTCCTAGGTATGTTATGCTTTTGGGTGCAATTGTAAATGGGATTGACTCCTTAATTTCTCTTTCTTCACTCTCATTGTTAGTGTAGAGAAGTGCCACTGATTTCTGGGCATTGATTTTGTATCCTGCCACGCTACCAAATTGCTGTATGAGTTCTAGCAATCTTGGGGTGGAGGCTTTTGGGTTTTCTATGTAGAGTATCATGTCATCGGCGAAGAGGGAGAGTTTGACTTCTTCTTTGCCAATTTGAATGCCTTTAATGTCTTTTTGTTGACTGATTGCTGAGACTAGGACTTCCAGTACTATGTTGAATAGCAGTGGTGAGAGTGGACATCCCTGTCTTGTTCCTGATCTTAGGGGAAAGGCTCCCAGTGCTTCCCCATTGAGAATGATATTTGCTGTGGGCTTTTCGTAGATGGCTTTTAAGATGTCGAGGAAAGTTCCCTCTATCCCTACACTCCGAAGAGTTTTGATCAGGAATGGATGCTGTATTTTGTCAAATGCTTTCTCTGCATCTAATGAGAGGATCATATGGTTCTTGGTTTTTCTCTTGCTGATATGATGAATCACATTGATTGTTTTACGAGTGTTGAACCAGCCTTGTGTTCCGGGGATAAATCCTACTTGGTCATGGTGAATAATTTTCTTAATGTGTTGTTGGACCCTATTGGCTAGTATATTCTTGAGAATTTTTGCATCCATGTTCATCAGGGATATTGGCCTGTAATCCTCCTTTTTGGTGGGGTCTTTGTCTGGTTTTGGAATTAAGGTGATGCTGGCCTCACAGAATGAATTTGGAAGTACTCCATGTATTTCTATCTTTCCAAACAGCTTTAGTAGAATAGGTATGGTGTCTTCTTTAAACGTTTGATAGAAATCTGGCCCTGGACTCTGGTGTCTTGGGAGGTTTTTGATGACTGCTTCAATTTCCTCCCTGGTTATTGGCCTGTTCAGGTTTTCTATTTCTTCCTGTTCCCGTTTTGGTAGTTTGTGGCTGTCCAGGAATGCGTCCATTTCTTCTAGATTGCCTAATTATTGGCGTAGAGATGTTCATAATATTTTTTTAAAATCGTTTGTATTTCCTTGGTGTTGGTAGTGATCTCTCCTTTCTCATTCATGATTTTATTAATTTGAGTCTTCTCTCTCTTCTTTTTAATAAGGTTGGCTAATGGTTTATCTATCTTATTAGTTCTTTCAAAGAACCAACTCCTGGTTCATTTGATCTGTTCCACAGTTTTTCTGGTCTCAATTTTGTTGAGTTCTGCTCGAATTCTAATTAACTCTCTTCTTCTGCTGGGTGTCGGGTCCATTTGCTGTTTTTTCTCTAGCTCCTTTATGTGTAAGGTTATCTTTTGTATTTGAGTTCTTTCCAGTTTTTGGATGGATGCTTGTATTGCGATGTATTTCCCCCTCAGGACTGCTTTTGCTACATCCCAAAGATTTTGAACGGTTGTATCTTCATTCTCATTAGTTTCTATGAATCTTTTAATTCGTCCTTAATTTCCTGGTTGACCCTTTTATCTTTTAGCAGGATGGTCCTTAACATCCACGTGTT
>NW_026574873.1:0-15673 GCF_905146905.1 Nyctereutes procyonoides | reverse complement strand
GAATCCTAACACTAAAACTAACCTGTACCCTAACTCTAAACCTAACCTGTACCCTAACGCTAACCCTAATTCTAACCTGAAACCTTACACTAACCATAACACGCACCCTAACTCTAACCCCTAACGCTAAACCTGACACTGACACTGACCCTGACACTAACGCTAAACCCTAAACGTGACCCTGACACTGACCCTAACCGTGACCTGACCCTGACCCTGACACTAACCCTTACTCTAAACTCTAAACCTAACAAATATCCTAATCCTAACACTAAACCTAACCCGTACCCTAAAACTAACCCCTAACCCTATCCCTAAAGCGTACCCTAACTCTAAACCTATCCCGAATCCTAACACTAAAACTAACCTGTACCCTAACTCTAAACCTAACCTGTACCCTAACGCTAACCCTAATTCTAACCTGAAACCTTACACTAACCATAACACGCACCCTAACTCTAACCCCTAACGCTAAACCTGACACTGACACTGACCCTGACACTAACGCTAAACCCTAACCGTGACCCTGACTCTGACCCTAACCGTGACCTGACCCTGAACCTGACACTAACCCTTACTCTAAACTCTAAACCTAACAAATATCCTAATCCTAACACTAAACCTAACCCGTACCCTAAAACTAACCCCTAACCCTATCCCTAAAGCGTACCCTAACTCTAAACCTAGCCCGAATCCTAACACTAAAACTAACCTGTACCCTAACTCTAAACCTAACCTGTACCCTAACGCTAACCCTAATTCTAACCTGAAACCTTACACTAACCATAACACGCACCCTAACTCTAACCCCTAACGCTAAACCTGACACTGACACTGACCCTGACACTAACGCTAAACCCTAACCGTGACCCTGACTCTGACCCTAACCGTGACCTGACCCTGAACCTGACACTAACCCTTACTCTAAACTCTAAACCTAACAAATATCCTAATCCTAACACTAAACCTAACCCGTACCCTAAAACTAACCCCTAACCCTATCCCTAAAGCTTACCCTAACTCTAAACCTAGCCCGAATCCTAACACTAAAACTAACCTGTACCCTAACTCTAAACCTAACCTGTACCCTAACGCTAACCCTAATTCTAACCTGAAACCTTACACTAACCATAACACGCACCCTAACTCTAACCCCTAACGCTAAACCTGACCCTGACACTGACCCTGACACTAACGCTAAACCCTAACCGTGACCCTGACTCTGACCCTAACCGTGACCTGACCCTGAACCTGACACTAACCCTTACTCTAAACTCTAAACCTAACAAATATCCTAATCCTAACACTAAACCTAACCCGTACCCTAAAACTAACCCCTAACCCTATCCCTAAAGCTTACCCTAACTCTAAACCTAGCCCGAATCCTAACACTAAAACTAACCTGTACCCTAACTCTAAACCTAACCTGTACCCTAACGCTAACCCTAATTCTAACCTGAAACCTTACACTAACCATAACACGCACCCTAACTCTAACCCCTAACGCTAAACCTGACACTGACACTGACCCTGACACTAACGCTAAACCCTAACCGTGACCCTGACTCTGACCCTAACCGTGACCTGACCCTGAACCTGACACTAACCCTTACTCTAAACTCTAAACCTAACAAATATCCTAATCCTAACACTAAACCTAACCCGTACCCTAAAACTAACCCCTAACCCTATCCCTAAAGCTTACCCTAACTCTAAACCTAGCCCGAATCCTAACACTAAAACTAACCTGTACCCTAACTCTAAACCTAACCTGTACCCTAACGCTAACCCTAATTCTAACCTGAAACCTTACACTAACCATAACACGCACCCTAACTCTAACCCCTAACGCTAAACCTGACACTGACACTGACCCTGACACTAACGCTAAACCCTAACCGTGACCCTGACTCTGACCCTAACCGTGACCTGACCCTGACCCTGACACTAACCCTTACTCTAAACTCTAAACCTAACAAATATCCTAATCCTAACACTAAACCTAACCCGTACCCTAAAACTAACCCCTAACCCTATCCCTAAAGCGTACCCTAACTCTAAACCTAGCCCGAATCCTAACACTAAAACTAACCTGTACCCTAACTCTAAACCTAACCTGTACCCTAACGCTAACCCTAATTCTAACCTGAAACCTTACACTAACCATAACACGCACCCTAACTCTAACCCCTAACGCTAAACCTGACACTGACACTGACCCTGACACTAACGCTAAACCCTAAACGTGACCCTGACACTGACCCTAACCGTGACCTGACCCTGAACCTGACACTAACCTTACTCTAAACTCTAAACCTAACAAATATCCTAATCCTAACACTAAACCTAACCCGTACCCTAAAACTAACCCCTAACCCTATCCCTAAAGCGTACCCTAACTCTAAACCTATCCCGAATCCTAACACTAAAACTAACCTGTACCCTAACTCTAAACCTAACCTGTACCCTAACGCTAACCCTAATTCTAACCTGAAACCTTACACTAACCATAACACGCACCCTAACTCTAACCCCTAACGCTAAACCTGACCCTGACACTGACCCTGACACTAACGCTAAACCCTAACCGTGACCCTGACTCTGACCCTAACCGTGACCTGACCCTGAACCTGACACTAACCCTTACTCTAAACTCTAAACCTAACAAATATCCTAATCCTAACACTAAACCTAACCCGTACCCTAAAACTAACCCCTAACCCTATCCCTAAAGCTTACCCTAACTCTAAACCTAGCCCGAATCCTAACACTAAAACTAACCTGTACCCTAACTCTAAACCTAACCTGTACCCTAACGCTAACCCTAATTCTAACCTGAAACCTTACACTAACCATAACACGCACCCTAACTCTAACCCCTAACGCTAAACCTGACACTGACACTGACCCTGACACTAACGCTAAACCCTAACCGTGACCCTGACTCTGACCCTAACCGTGACCTGACCCTGAACCTGACACTAACCCTTACTCTAAACTCTAAACCTAACAAATATCCTAATCCTAACACTAAACCTAACCCGTACCCTAAAACTAACCCCTAACCCTATCCCTAAAGCTTACCCTAACTCTAAACCTAGCCCGAATCCTAACACTAAAACTAACCTGTACCCTAACTCTAAACCTAACCTGTACCCTAACGCTAACCCTAATTCTAACCTGAAACCTTACACTAACCATAACACGCACCCTAACTCTAACCCCTAACGCTAAACCTGACACTGACACTGACCCTGACACTAACGCTAAACCCTAACGTGACCCTGACACTGACCCTAACCGTGACCTGACCCTGAACCTGACACTAATCCTTACTCTAAACTCTAAACCTAACAAATATCCTAATCCTAACACTAAACCTAACCCGTACCCTAAAACTAACCCCTAACCCTATCCCTAAAGCGTACCCTAACTCTAAACCTATCCCGAATCCTAACACTAAAACTAACCTGTACCCTAACTCTAAACCTAACCTGTACCCTAACGCTAACCCTAATTCTAACCTGAAACCTTACACTAACCATAACACGCACCCTAACTCTAACCCCTAACGCTAAACCTGACCCTGACACTGACCCTGACACTAACGCTAAACCCTAACCGTGACCCTGACTCTGACCCTAACCGTGACCTGACCCTGAACCTGACACTAACCCTTACTCTAAACTCTAAACCTAACAAATATCCTAATCCTAACACTAAACCTAACCCGTACCCTAAAACTAACCCCTAACCCTATCCCTAAAGCGTACCCTAACTCTAAACCTAGCCCGAATCCTAACACTAAAACTAACCTGTACCCTAACTCTAAACCTAACCTGTACCCTAACGCTAACCCTAATTCTAACCTGAAACCTTACACTAACCATAACACGCACCCTAACTCTAACCCCTAACGCTAAACCTGACCCTGACACTGACCCTGACACTAACGCTAAACCCTAACCGTGACCCTGACTCTGACCCTAACCGTGACCTGACCCTGAACCTGACACTAACCCTTACTCTAAACTCTAAACCTAACAAATATCCTAATCCTAACACTAAACCTAACCCGTACCCTAAAACTAACCCCTAACCCTATCCCTAAAGCGTACCCTAACTCTAAACCTAGCCCGAATCCTAACACTAAAACTAACCTGTACCCTAACTCTAAACCTAACCTGTACCCTAACGCTAACCCTAATTCTAACCTGAAACCTTACACTAACCATAACACGCACCCTAACTCTAACCCCTAACGCTAAACCTGACACTGACACTGACCCTGACACTAACGCTAAACCCTAACCGTGACCCTGACTCTGACCCTAACCGTGACCTGACCCTGAACCTGACACTAACCCTTACTCTAAACTCTAAACCTAACAAATATCCTAATCCTAACACTAAACCTAACCCGTACCCTAAAACTAACCCCTAACCCTATCCCTAAAGCTTACCCTAACTCTAAACCTAGCCCGAATCCTAACACTAAAACTAACCTGTACCCTAACTCTAAACCTAACCTGTACCCTAACGCTAACCCTAATTCTAACCTGAAACCTTACACTAACCATAACACGCACCCTAACTCTAACCCCTAACGCTAAACCTGACACTGACACTGACCCTGACACTAACGCTAAACCCTAACCGTGACCCTGACTCTGACCCTAACCGTGACCTGACCCTGAACCTGACACTAATCCTTACTCTAAACTCTAAACCTAACAAATATCCTAATCCTAACACTAAACCTAACCCGTACCCTAAAACTAACCCCTAACCCTATCCCTAAAGCGTACCCTAACTCTAAACCTAGCCCGAATCCTAACACTAAAACTAACCTGTACCCTAACTCTAAACCTAACCTGTACCCTAACGCTAACCCTAATTCTAACCTGAAACCTTACACTAACCATAACACGCACCCTAACTCTAACCCCTAACGCTAAACCTGACCCTGACACTGACCCTGACACTAACGCTAAACCCTAACCGTGACCCTGACTCTGACCCTAACCGTGACCTGACCCTGAACCTGACACTAACCCTTACTCTAAACTCTAAACCTAACAAATATCCTAATCCTAACACTAAACCTAACCCGTACCCTAAAACTAACCCCTAACCCTATCCCTAAAGCTTACCCTAACTCTAAACCTAGCCCGAATCCTAACACTAAAACTAACCTGTACCCTAACTCTAAACCTAACCTGTACCCTAACGCTAACCCTAATTCTAACCTGAAACCTTACACTAACCATAACACGCACCCTAACTCTAACCCCTAACGCTAAACCTGACACTGACACTGACCCTGACACTAACGCTAAACCCTAACCGTGACCCTGACTCTGACCCTAACCGTGACCTGACCCTGAACCTGACACTAACCCTTACTCTAAACTCTAAACCTAACAAATATCCTAATCCTAACACTAAACCTAACCCGTACCCTAAAACTAACCCCTAACCCTATCCCTAAAGCGTACCCTAACTCTAAACCTAGCCCGAATCCTAACACTAAAACTAACCTGTACCCTAACTCTAAACCTAACCTGTACCCTAACGCTAACCCTAATTCTAACCTGAAACCTTACACTAACCATAACACGCACCCTAACTCTAACCCCTAACGCTAAACCTGACACTGACACTGACCCTGACACTAACGCTAAACCCTAACCGTGACCCTGACTCTGACCCTAACCGTGACCTGACCCTGAACCTGACACTAACCCTTACTCTAAACTCTAAACCTAACAAATATCCTAATCCTAACACTAAACCTAACCCGTACCCTAAAACTAACCCCTAACCCTATCCCTAAAGCGTACCCTAACTCTAAACCTATCCCGAATCCTAACACTAAAACTAACCTGTACCCTAACTCTAAACCTAACCTGTACCCTAACGCTAACCCTAATTCTAACCTGAAACCTTACACTAACCATAACACGCACCCTAACTCTAACCCCTAACGCTAAACCTGACACTGACACTGACCCTGACACTAACGCTAAACCCTAACCGTGACCCTGACTCTGACCCTAACCGTGACCTGACCCTGAACCTGACACTAACCCTTACTCTAAACTCTAAACCTAACAAATATCCTAATCCTAACACTAAACCTAACCCGTACCCTAAAACTAACCCCTAACCCTATCCCTAAAGCGTACCCTAACTCTAAACCTATCCCGAATCCTAACACTAAAACTAACCTGTACCCTAACTCTAAACCTAACCTGTACCCTAACGCTAACCCTAATTCTAACCTGAAACCTTACACTAACCATAACACGCACCCTAACTCTAACCCCTAACGCTAAACCTGACACTGACACTGACCCTGACACTAACGCTAAACCCTAACCGTGACCCTGACTCTGACCCTAACCGTGACCTGACCCTGAACCTGACACTAACCCTTACTCTAAACTCTAAACCTAACAAATATCCTAATCCTAACACTAAACCTAACCCGTACCCTAAAACTAACCCCTAACCCTATCCCTAAAGCTTACCCTAACTCTAAACCTAGCCCGAATCCTAACACTAAAACTAACCTGTACCCTAACTCTAAACCTAACCTGTACCCTAACGCTAACCCTAATTCTAACCTGAAACCTTACACTAACCATAACACGCACCCTAACTCTAACCCCTAACGCTAAACCTGACCCTGACACTGACCCTGACACTAACGCTAAACCCTAACCGTGACCCTGACTCTGACCCTAACCGTGACCTGACCCTGAACCTGACACTAACCCTTACTCTAAACTCTAAACCTAACAAATATCCTAATCCTAACACTAAACCTAACCCGTACCCTAAAACTAACCCCTAACCCTATCCCTAAAGCTTACCCTAACTCTAAACCTAGCCCGAATCCTAACACTAAAACTAACCTGTACCCTAACTCTAAACCTAACCTGTACCCTAACGCTAACCCTAATTCTAACCTGAAACCTTACACTAACCATAACACGCACCCTAACTCTAACCCCTAACGCTAAACCTGACACTGACACTGACCCTGACACTAACGCTAAACCCTAACCGTGACCCTGACACTGACCCTAACCGTGACCTGACCCTGAACCTGACACTAACCCTTACTCTAAACTCTAAACCTAACAAATATCCTAATCCTAACACTAAACCTAACCCGTACCCTAAAACTAACCCTAACCCTATCCCTAAAGCGTACCCTAACTCTAAACCTAGCCCGAATCCTAACACTAAAACTAACCTGTACCCTAACTCTAAACCTAACCTGTACCCTAACGCTAACCCTAATTCTAACCTGAAACCTTACACTAACCATAACACGCACCCTAACTCTAACCCTAACGCTAAACCTGACACTGACACTGACCCTGACACTAACGCTAAACCCTAACGTGACCCTGACACTGACCCTAACCGTGACCTGACCCTGACCCTGACACTAACCTTACTCTAAACTCTAAACCTAACAAATATCCTAATCCTAACACTAAACCTAACCCGTACCCTAAAACTAACCCCTAACCCTATCCCTAAAGCGTACCCTAACTCTAAACCTATCCCGAATCCTAACACTAAAACTAACCTGTACCCTAACTCTAAACCTAACCTGTACCCTAACGCTAACCCTAATTCTAACCTGAAACCTTACACTAACCATAACACGCACCCTAACTCTAACCCCTAACGCTAAACCTGACACTGACACTGACCCTGACACTAACGCTAAACCCTAACCGTGACCCTGACTCTGACCCTAACCGTGACCTGACCCTGAACCTGACACTAACCCTTACTCTAAACTCTAAACCTAACAAATATCCTAATCCTAACACTAAACCTAACCCGTACCCTAAAACTAACCCCTAACCCTATCCCTAAAGCTTACCCTAACTCTAAACCTAGCCCGAATCCTAACACTAAAACTAACCTGTACCCTAACTCTAAACCTAACCTGTACCCTAACGCTAACCCTAATTCTAACCTGAAACCTTACACTAACCATAACACGCACCCTAACTCTAACCCCTAACGCTAAACCTGACACTGACACTGACCCTGACACTAACGCTAAACCCTAACCGTGACCCTGACTCTGACCCTAACCGTGACCTGACCCTGAACCTGACACTAACCCTTACTCTAAACTCTAAACCTAACAAATATCCTAATCCTAACACTAAACCTAACCCGTACCCTAAAACTAACCCCTAACCCTATCCCTAAAGCTTACCCTAACTCTAAACCTAGCCCGAATCCTAACACTAAAACTAACCTGTACCCTAACTCTAAACCTAACCTGTACCCTAACGCTAACCCTAATTCTAACCTGAAACCTTACACTAACCATAACACGCACCCTAACTCTAACCCCTAACGCTAAACCTGACACTGACACTGACCCTGACACTAACGCTAAACCCTAACCGTGACCCTGACTCTGACCCTAACCGTGACCTGACCCTGAACCTGACACTAACCCTTACTCTAAACTCTAAACCTAACAAATATCCTAATCCTAACACTAAACCTAACCCGTACCCTAAAACTAACCCCTAACCCTATCCCTAAAGCGTACCCTAACTCTAAACCTATCCCGAATCCTAACACTAAAACTAACCTGTACCCTAACTCTAAACCTAACCTGTACCCTAACGCTAACCCTAATTCTAACCTGAAACCTTACACTAACCATAACACGCACCCTAACTCTAACCCCTAACGCTAAACCTGACACTGACACTGACCCTGACACTAACGCTAAACCCTAACCGTGACCCTGACACTGACCCTAACCGTGACCTGACCCTGACCCTGACACTAACCTTACTCTAAACTCTAAACCTAACAAATATCCTAATCCTAACACTAAACCTAACCCGTACCCTAAAACTAACCCCTAACCCTATCCCTAAAGCGTACCCTAACTCTAAACCTATCCCGAATCCTAACACTAAAACTAACCTGTACCCTAACTCTAAACCTAACCTGTACCCTAACGCTAACCCTAATTCTAACCTGAAACCTTACACTAACCATAACACGCACCCTAACTCTAACCCCTAACGCTAAACCTGACCCTGACACTGACCCTGACACTAACGCTAAACCCTAACCGTGACCCTGACTCTGACCCTAACCGTGACCTGACCCTGAACCTGACACTAACCCTTACTCTAAACTCTAAACCTAACAAATATCCTAATCCTAACACTAAACCTAACCCGTACCCTAAAACTAACCCTAACCCTATCCCTAAAGCTTACCCTAACTCTAAACCTAGCCCGAATCCTAACACTAAAACTAACCTGTACCCTAACTCTAAACCTAACCTGTACCCTAACGCTAACCCTAATTCTAACCTGAAACCTTACACTAACCATAACACGCACCCTAACTCTAACCCCTAACGCTAAACCTGACACTGACACTGACCCTGACACTAACGCTAAACCCTAACCGTGACCCTGACTCTGACCCTAACCGTGACCTGACCCTGAACCTGACACTAACCCTTACTCTAAACTCTAAACCTAACAAATATCCTAATCCTAACACTAAACCTAACCCGTACCCTAAAACTAACCCCTAACCCTATCCCTAAAGCTTACCCTAACTCTAAACCTAGCCCGAATCCTAACACTAAAACTAACCTGTACCCTAACTCTAAACCTAACCTGTACCCTAACGCTAACCCTAATTCTAACCTGAAACCTTACACTAACCATAACACGCACCCTAACTCTAACCCCTAACGCTAAACCTGACACTGACACTGACCCTGACACTAACGCTAAACCCTAACCGTGACCCTGACTCTGACCCTAACCGTGACCTGACCCTGAACCTGACACTAATCCTTACTCTAAACTCTAAACCTAACAAATATCCTAATCCTAACACTAAACCTAACCCGTACCCTAAAACTAACCCCTAACCCTATCCCTAAAGCGTACCCTAACTCTAAACCTATCCCGAATCCTAACACTAAAACTAACTGTACCTAACTCTAACCTAACCTGTACCCTAACGCTAACCCTAATTCTAACCTGAAACCTTACACTAACCATAACACGCACCCTAACTCTAACCCCTAACGCTAAACCTGACACTGACACTGACCCTGACACTAACGCTAAACCCTAACCGTGACCCTGACTCTGACCCTAACCGTGACCTGACCCTGAACCTGACACTAACCCTTACTCTAAACTCTAAACCTAACAAATATCCTAATCCTAACACTAAACCTAACCCGTACCCTAAAACTAACCCCTAACCCTATCCCTAAAGCTTACCCTAACTCTAAACCTAGCCCGAATCCTAACACTAAAACTAACCTGTACCCTAACTCTAAACCTAACCTGTACCCTAACGCTAACCCTAATTCTAACCTGAAACCTTACACTAACCATAACACGCACCCTAACTCTAACCCCTAACGCTAAACCTGACACTGACACTGACCCTGACACTAACGCTAAACCCTAACCGTGACCCTGACTCTGACCCTAACCGTGACCTGACCCTGAACCTGACACTAACCCTTACTCTAAACTCTAAACCTAACAAATATCCTAATCCTAACACTAAACCTAACCCGTACCCTAAAACTAACCCCTAACCCTATCCCTAAAGCGTACCCTAACTCTAAACCTAGCCCGAATCCTAACACTAAAACTAACCTGTACCCTAACTCTAAACCTAACCTGTACCCTAACGCTAACCCTAATTCTAACCTGAAACCTTACACTAACCATAACACGCACCCTAACTCTAACCCCTAACGCTAAACCTGACACTGACACTGACCCTGACACTAACGCTAAACCCTAACCGTGACCCTGACACTGACCCTAACCGTGACCTGACCCTGACCCTGACACTAATCCTTACTCTAAACTCTAAACCTAACAAATATCCTAATCCTAACACTAAACCTAACCCGTACCCTAAAACTAACCCCTAACCCTATCCCTAAAGCGTACCCTAACTCTAAACCTATCCCGAATCCTAACACTAAAACTAACCTGTACCCTAACTCTAAACCTAACCTGTACCCTAACGCTAACCCTAATTCTAACCTGAAACCTTACACTAACCATAACACGCACCCTAACTCTAACCCCTAACGCTAAACCTGACCCTGACACTGACCCTGACACTAACGCTAAACCCTAACCGTGACCCTGACTCTGACCCTAACCGTGACCTGACCCTGAACCTGACACTAACCCTTACTCTAAACTCTAAACCTAACAAATATCCTAATCCTAACACTAAACCTAACCCGTACCCTAAAACTAACCCCTAACCCTATCCCTAAAGCTTACCCTAACTCTAAACCTAGCCCGAATCCTAACACTAAAACTAACCTGTACCCTAACTCTAAACCTAACCTGTACCCTAACGCTAACCCTAATTCTAACCTGAAACCTTACACTAACCATAACACGCACCCTAACTCTAACCCCTAACGCTAAACCTGACACTGACACTGACCCTGACACTAACGCTAAACCCTAACCGTGACCCTGACTCTGACCCTAACCGTGACCTGACCCTGAACCTGACACTAACCCTTACTCTAAACTCTAAACCTAACAAATATCCTAATCCTAACACTAAACCTAACCCGTACCCTAAAACTAACCCCTAACCCTATCCCTAAAGCGTACCCTAACTCTAAACCTAGCCCGAATCCTAACACTAAAACTAACCTGTACCCTAACTCTAAACCTAACCTGTACCCTAACGCTAACCCTAATTCTAACCTGAAACCTTACACTAACCATAACACGCACCCTAACTCTAACCCCTAACGCTAAACCTGACACTGACACTGACCCTGACACTAACGCTAAACCCTAACCGTGACCCTGACTCTGACCCTAACCGTGACCTGACCCTGAACCTGACACTAACCCTTACTCTAAACTCTAAACCTAACAAATATCCTAATCCTAACACTAAACCTAACCCGTACCCTAAAACTAACCCCTAACCCTATCCCTAAAGCGTACCCTAACTCTAAACCTAGCCCGAATCCTAACACTAAAACTAACCTGTACCCTAACTCTAAACCTAACCTGTACCCTAACGCTAACCCTAATTCTAACCTGAAACCTTACACTAACCATAACACGCACCCTAACTCTAACCCCTAACGCTAAACCTGACACTGACACTGACCCTGACACTAACGCTAAACCCTAACCGTGACCCTGACTCTGACCCTAACCGTGACCTGACCCTGAACCTGACACTAACCCTTACTCTAAACTCTAAACCTAACAAATATCCTAATCCTAACACTAAACCTAACCCGTACCCTAAAACTAACCCCTAACCCTATCCCTAAAGCTTACCCTAACTCTAAACCTAGCCCGAATCCTAACACTAAAACTAACCTGTACCCTAACTCTAAACCTAACCTGTACCCTAACGCTAACCCTAATTCTAACCTGAAACCTTACACTAACCATAACACGCACCCTAACTCTAACCCCTAACGCTAAACCTGACACTGACACTGACCCTGACACTAACGCTAAACCCTAACCGTGACCCTGACTCTGACCCTAACCGTGACCTGACCCTGAACCTGACACTAACCCTTACTCTAAACTCTAAACCTAACAAATATCCTAATCCTAACACTAAACCTAACCCGTACCCTAAAACTAACCCCTAACCCTATCCCTAAAGCTTACCCTAACTCTAAACCTAGCCCGAATCCTAACACTAAAACTAACCTGTACCCTAACTCTAAACCTAACCTGTACCCTAACGCTAACCCTAATTCTAACCTGAAACCTTACACTAACCATAACACGCACCCTAACTCTAACCCCTAACGCTAAACCTGACACTGACACTGACCCTGACACTAACGCTAAACCCTAACCGTGACCCTGACTCTGACCCTAACCGTGACCTGACCCTGACCTGACACTAACCCTTACTCTAAACTCTAAACCTAACAAATATCCTAATCCTAACACTAAACCTAACCCGTACCCTAAAACTAACCCCTAACCCTATCCCTAAAGCTTACCCTAACTCTAAACCTAGCCCGAATCCTAACACTAAAACTAACCTGTACCCTAACTCTAAACCTAACCTGTACCCTAACGCTAACCCTAATTCTAACCTGAAACCTTACACTAACCATAACACGCACCCTAACTCTAACCCCTAACGCTAAACCTGACCCTGACACTGACCCTGACACTAACGCTAAACCCTAACCGTGACCCTGACTCTGACCCTAACCGTGACCTGACCCTGAACCTGACACTAACCCTTACTCTAAACTCTAAACCTAACAAATATCCTAATCCTAACACTAAACCTAACCCGTACCCTAAAACTAACCCCTAACCCTATCCCTAAAGCGTACCCTAACTCTAAACCTAGCCCGAATCCTAACACTAAAACTAACCTGTACCTAACTCTAAACCTAACCTGTACCCTAACGCTAACCCTAATTCTAACCTGAAACCTTACACTAACCATAACACGCACCCTAACTCTAACCCCTAACGCTAAACCTGACACTGACACTGACCCTGACACTAACGCTAAACCCTAACCGTGACCCTGACTCTGACCCTAACCGTGACCTGACCCTGAACCTGACACTAACCCTTACTCTAAACTCTAAACCTAACAAATATCCTAATCCTAACACTAAACCTAACCCGTACCCTAAAACTAACCCCTAACCCTATCCCTAAAGCGTACCCTAACTCTAAACCTAGCCCGAATCCTAACACTAAAACTAACCTGTACCCTAACTCTAAACCTAACCTGTACCCTAACGCTAACCCTAATTCTAACCTGAAACCTTACACTAACCATAACACGCACCCTAACTCTAACCCCTAACGCTAAACCTGACACTGACACTGACCCTGACACTAACGCTAAACCCTAACCGTGACCCTGACACTGACCCTAACCGTGACCTGACCCTGAACCTGACACTAATCCTTACTCTAAACTCTAAACCTAACAAATATCCTAATCCTAACACTAAACCTAACCCGTACCCTAAAACTAACCCCTAACCCTATCCCTAAAGCGTACCCTAACTCTAAACCTATCCCGAATCCTAACACTAAAACTAACCTGTACCCTAACTCTAAACCTAACCTGTACCCTAACGCTAACCCTAATTCTAACCTGAAACCTTACACTAACCATAACACGCACCCTAACTCTAACCCCTAACGCTAAACCTGACACTGACACTGACCCTGACACTAACGCTAAACCCTAACCGTGACCCTGACTCTGACCCTAACCGTGACCTGACCCTGAACCTGACACTAACCCTTACTCTAAACTCTAAACCTAACAAATATCCTAATCCTAACACTAAACCTAACCCGTACCCTAAAACTAACCCTAACCCTATCCCTAAAGCTTACCCTAACTCTAAACCTAGCCCGAATCCTAACACTAAAACTAACCTGTACCCTAACTCTAAACCTAACCTGTACCCTAACGCTAACCCTAATTCTAACCTGAAACCTTACACTAACCATAACACGCACCCTAACTCTAACCCCTAACGCTAAACCTGACACTGACACTGACCCTGACACTAACGCTAAACCCTAAACGTGACCCTGACTCTGACCCTAACCGTGACCTGACCCTGAACCTGACACTAATCCTTACTCTAAACTCTAAACCTAACAAATATCCTAATCCTAACACTAAACCTAACCCGTACCCTAAAACTAACCCCTAACCCTATCCCTAAAGCGTACCCTAACTCTAAACCTATCCCGAATCCTAACACTAAAACTAACCTGTACCCTAACTCTAAACCTAACCTGTACCCTAACGCTAACCCTAATTCTAACCTGAAACCTTACACTAACCATAACACGCACCCTAACTCTAACCCCTAACGCTAAACCTGACACTGACACTGACCCTGACACTAACGCTAAACCCTAACCGTGACCCTGACTCTGACCCTAACCGTGACCTGACCCTGAACCTGACACTAACCCTTACTCTAAACTCTAAACCTAACAAATATCCTAATCCTAACACTAAACCTAACCCGTACCCTAAAACTAACCCCTAACCCTATCCCTAAAGCTTACCCTAACTCTAAACCTAGCCCGAATCCTAACACTAAAACTAACCTGTACCCTAACTCTAAACCTAACCTGTACCCTAACGCTAACCCTAATTCTAACCTGAAACCTTACACTAACCATAACACGCACCCTAACTCTAACCCCTAACGCTAAACCTGACACTGACACTGACCCTGACACTAACGCTAAACCCTAACCGTGACCCTGACTCTGACCCTAACCGTGACCTGACCCTGAACCTGACACTAACCCTTACTCTAAACTCTAAACCTAACAAATATCCTAATCCTAACACTAAACCTAACCCGTACCCTAAAACTAACCCCTAACCCTATCCCTAAAGCTTACCCTAACTCTAAACCTAGCCCGAATCCTAACACTAAAACTAACCTGTACCCTAACTCTAAACCTAACCTGTACCCTAACGCTAACCCTAATTCTAACCTGAAACCTTACACTAACCATAACACGCACCCTAACTCTAACCCCTAACGCTAAACCTGACACTGACACTGACCCTGACACTAACG
>NW_026574872.1:0-712 GCF_905146905.1 Nyctereutes procyonoides | reverse complement strand
CTCTCTGTCTCTCACAAATAAATAAAATCATTTTTAAAAATAATGATAATTAAAAAATGATAATAGTAATATCAAATTAACATGGAGTCCACATATATCACAGACCAGTTTATCCTTTTCCTTCTCCCACTTACTTTCTACAAAGAGATCATTTTATTCTCACATTTTTTTCAGATGGATCAAGTAGTTAAATAACCAGATTTCAATATAAATGACAGATGGTGAGTGTACATGTCAGTTTATCAGAAAAGAAGTTTGAAGAAGGATGCTTCTTTTGGCATCAGAATCTCGTCCCTTAAAGTAACTTACTAGAATTATGCAGTGAAGTTCCAGTGCATATAGCTTCATCCATAGAACAGGGTATCTTGGCCAGTGATCTTCTTTCCCAGGTGGGTAGTTGACAAAATTCCTCCAGCAGTGATCATACTCTAAGGAAACATGAATCTTGGTTCATTCAACAAATACAGCAGAAAGTTACTTTAAAGAGATCCTCATTGGGATCCCTGGGGGGCGCAGCGGTTTAGCGCCTGCCTTTGGCCCAGGGCGCGATCCTGGAGACCCGGGATCGAATCCCACGTCGCGCTCCTGGTGCATGGAGCCTGCTTCTCCCTCTGCCTGTGTCTCTGCCTCTCTCTCTCTCTCTCTCTCTCTCTCTGTGTGTGTGTGTGTGTGTGTGTGTGACTATCATAAATAAATAAAAAAATTTTAAAAA
>NW_026574871.1:0-15553 GCF_905146905.1 Nyctereutes procyonoides | reverse complement strand
CTTTCTCATTCATGACTTTATTAATTTGAGTCTTCTCTCTCTTCTTTTTAATAAGGTTGGCCAATGGTTTATCTATCTTATTAATTCTTTCAAAGAACCAACTCCTGGTTCTATTGATCTGTTCCACAGTTCTTCTGGTCTCAATTTCGTTGAGTTCTGCTCGAATTTTAATTAACTCTCTTCTTCTGCTGGGCGTCGGGTCGATTTGCTGCTTCTTCTCTAGCTCCTTTATGTGTAAGGTTAGCTTTTGTATTTGAGTTCTCTCCAGTTTTTGAATGGATGCTTGTATTGCGATGTATTTCCCCCTCAGGACTGCTTTTGCTGCATCCCAAAGATTTTGAACAGTTGTATCTTCATTCTCATTAGTTTCCATGAATCTTTTTAATTCTTCCTTAATTTCCTGGTTGACCCTTTTATCTTTTAGCAGGATGGTCCTTAACCTCCACATGTTTGAGGTCCTTCCAAACTTCTTCTTGTGATTGAGTTCTAATTTCAAGGCGTTATGGTCTGAGAATATGCAGGGGACGATCCCAATCTTTTGGTATCGGTTCAGACCCGATTTGTGACCCAGTATGTGGTCTATTCTGGAGAAAGTTCCATGTGCACTTGAGAAGAATGTGTATTCAGTTGAGTTTGGATGTAAAGTTCTGTAGATATCTGTGAAATCTATCTGGTCCAGTGTATCATTTAAAGCTCTCGTTTCTTTGGAGATGTTGTGCTTAGAAGACCTATCGAGGGTAGAAAGAGCTAGATTGAAGTCACCAAGTATAAGTGTATTATTATCTAAGTATTTCTTCACTTTGGTTAATAATTCGTTTAAGTATTTGGCAGCTCCCACATTCGGGGCATATATATTGAGGATTGTTAAGTCCTCTTGCTGGATAGATCCTTTAAGTATGAGATAGTGTCCCTCTTCGTCTCTCACTACTGTCTTCGGGGTAAATTTTAGTTTATCTGAGATAAGGATGGCTACCCCTGCTTTCTTTTGAGAACCATTTGAATGGTAAATGGTTCTCCAACCTTTTATTTTCAGGTTGTAGGTGTCCTTCTGTCTAAAATGAGTCTCTTGTAGACAGCAAATAGATGGGTCCTGCTTTTTTATCCAGTCTGAAACCCTGCGCCTTTTGATGGGGTCATTAAGCCCGTTCACGTTCAGAGTTACTATTGACAGATATGAGTTTAGTGTCATCATGATATCTATTCAGTCCTTGTTTTTGTGGATTGTTCCACTGGACTTCTTCTTAAAGGGGAATTTTAAGAGTCCCCCTTAAAATTTCTTGCAGAGCTGGTTTGGGGGTCACATATTCTTTCAGTTCCTGCCTGTCTTGGAAGTTATCTCTCCTTCCATTTTGAATGAGAGCCTTGCTGGATAAAGTATTCTTGGTTGCATGTTCTTCTCATTTAGGACCCTGAATATATCCTGCCAGCCCTTTCTGGCCTGCCACGTCTCTGTGGAGAGGTCTGCTGTTACCCTAATACTCCTCCCCATGAAAGTCAGGGACTTCTTGTCTCTTGCTGCTTTAAGGATCTTCTCTTTATCTTTGGAATTTGCAAGCTTCACTATTAAATGTCGAGGTGTTGAACGGTTTTTATTGACTTTAGGGGGGAATCTCTCTATTTCCTGGATCTGAATGCCTGTTTCCCTTCCCAGATTGGGAAAGTTTTCAGCTAGGATTTGTTCAAATACATATTCTGGCCCTCTGTCCCTTTCGGCGCCCTCGGGAACCCCAATTAAACGTAGGTTTTTCTTCCTTAGGCTGTCATTTATTTCCCTTAATCTGTCTTCATGGTCCTTTAATTGTCTCTTTTTTCCTCAGTTTCCCTCTTTGCCATTAACTTGTCTTCTATGTCACTCACTCGTTCTTCCACCTCGTTAACCCTCATCGTTAGGACTTCTAGTTTGGATTGCATCTCATTCAATTGATTTTTAATTTCTGCCTGATTGGATCTAAATTCTGCAGTCATGAAGTCTCGTGAGTCCTTAATGCTTTTTTTCTAGAGCCACCAGTAGCTGTAGAATAGTGCTTCTGAATTGGCTTTCTGACATTGAAGTGTAATCCAGATTTTGTAACTCTGTGGGAGAGAGGGCTGTTTCTGATTCTTTCTTTTGAGGTGAGGTTTTCCATCTAGTCATTTTGCTCAGTGCAGAGTGGCCAGAAACAAGTTGTATTGGAACACGGGGGAGTATCACTGGTCCGTCCAGCTGGTCTTCTGGGGGAGGGGCCTGCTGTGCTGATTTTCAGGTGTTAGCACTTGGGGGAGCTGCTCTGCCCCTGCCTGCTGCCGGGCTCAGCGGGGGTTGTTTACCCCGTGGGGCCCCAGGAGGAACAGCCGCAGTTGCTATGGCAACTCTGGAAGCCTGGATTCAGCCTCCGCAGGAACTACGGGGCTCGGGCTCTCGGCTCTCCGTCCGCACGGCCTGGAGGCTCCGGGGCGGGGCCGCTGATCTGCTCAGCTCGGGGCAGGAGCGTCCTCGCTGTCCTGGGCCCTCCCGGCCTCTGCCTGTCCCGGGGGAGGCCGGATCCTGGGCTGTGTCCCGGCGCCCTGTGCTCCGGGGCCTGCGCTGGTGGATTCGCGCTCCCGCCCCGCAGCCCCCTCCGCGGAGCCGCCGCCCGAGCCCCTCCGAGCTGCTCCGGCCCCGCCGTGCGCGCTGCAGCCCTTAGGGAGCTCGGAGCACTCTCCGGGGGCGCAGGTGTCTGTTAGTGTCCCCGGGAGCCCGAGGGCATCCCCGCCCTCCTGGGTCCTGCTCCAACTCCCTGGGGGCCCCTTTCCGCCCGCCCGGGAAGGTTGGTGCAGCTCCTGCTCCTCCGGGACGGGGCTCTCCTGTCCTGGGGACACTCGCCCCGGCCTCAGCCCGGCTCCTCGCGGGGCCCCTCCCCCTCGGAGGCCTTTTGTTCCTTTATTTCTTTTTCCCCGTCTTCCTACCTGCATAGAAGCGCGAACTCTTCTCACTGTAGCATTCCAGCTGGTCTCTCTTTACATCTCAGGCCGAATTCGTAGATTTTCAGGATGATTTGAAGGTTATCTAGGTAATTTGTTGGGGACAGGTGATTTGGGGACCCTGCTCTTCCGCCATCTTGCCCCTCCTTCCCTTATTTTGTTTTATATTTAGTTCTCTAATATATCATTACTATTTGTATATTTAGTGAATATCTGTGTATATTTTCCACATTCTTTGTTCATTGTTCCTTCTTGCATCTTAGACTTTTCACCTGGAATCATTTTCCTTCTATCTAAAGTACATTCTCTGTAGAGATTTTTTTTTTTTTTTGTAGAGATGTGTTGATGCAAATTCTGGCTACTGTAATTTTCTAAAATAACTTTAGTTCATCTTCATTTTTGAAAGATATATTGCTGTATATTCATACAATTCTAGGTTGACAATTGCTTTCTTTCAGTGGTTTGACTATATTCTACTTTCTTCTGACCTCAACTGTGGTTATTGAAAAATCATTCATCGTTTTGTTTCTTTATCGATATTTATTTTCCTTTCTGTCATTTTTAAGTACTTCTCTTTGTTCTTTGATTTATGATGATGTTTGTAGATGTTGACTTGTTTTTATTTATACTGCTTAGTTAGAACTTTGGCCTTCTGATTTTAACAATTAATGTTTTTCATCAGTTCTGAAAGTTTTTCAAGTTTTATTCTTTCAAATACTTTTTCTCTATTCTTGCTTTACTCTCTTCTTGAAATCCAATTAGATATTTATTATATTCTATTTTGCTTTTCCATGTTTTTTTTGTCTTCCTGTACTAGATTCTAGATATTTCTTTTCAAATCTTTCCTCCTGTTCATTAATTCTCTCTTTAGCTATTTTTAATGTTTTGCAGTTTGTGTGTGTATATAGAAAGTTTTAAATTTATATTAATCACATTTTTGTTTTCAAAAGATATTTTTATTATTTATCTTACATTATTATCTACTGTTCATTTTATTCTTTAATTCTTTAAATGTGAAGTATAAATATTTTTGCTACATATTTGATAATTCTTATAGATGAAGTCTTTATGGATCTGATCCCTCCATCTTTTATTGCTACTAATTATAATTCATGGTTCTCTCTTTCTTTATGTAAATGTAGGTATTTGATTAAGAGCTTGTATTTTCTGGAAACATATTTGTGGACATTCTTATCTATCGGTATGAGGCAGCTCAGTAGAAGATATCTGTTGGTATGAGGCAGCTCAGTAGAAGGTAGATTCCTTCAAAGAGTATTTGCCTTTGTTTCTGTCAGGTGGCTGAGAGCTCTTTTGATCCAGAATATTAACTAAGTTATTTACTCAAGAATTTTTTTGACCACTGTTGTACTCTGTGTGAGATATAAACCCAGATAAGAGCTAGAATTCCCCACTCAGCACTAAAGTTTCAAGAAGTTAATTTTCCTTTTGCTTTGGAAGTTGTCAACCTATTTTAGTTGATTCCTACACCAAAGACCTATCCCCTTGGGCTCCAAGATTTTTGTGTAGATCTCTTATTAAATTTCCTGTTCTGAGGGCAAAATCTTTGTTTCTTATCCTCTGTGTGAAAAAACAAAATTCCAGGTTGCTGTGGTTCAGCAAATGTAAACCAGAACCTGGCTTCAGAGTCTTGTTTACCTCTCCACATTTCTGTCTTATCTTAAAATTTTTTGATATCTGAAAAATCTTTACCTTCTTCCAGGCTCATCGATGCATTTAATGCATTTAAAAATAAATATTTAAATTATAATCTAGCATTTGAGTTTTTATTTTTCCTTCAGGAAACTTGGTTAGAACATTTAAACTTATACTAATGGAAACAGAAGTCAATAATCAATTTAAAATATATTTTCAAAACTGTTGTAAGAAGCAATATGCACATTATGAATTATTGATTACTATGTATTTCTAGTGTCTAACACAGTGTCTTGATTTTAGTAGTCTTCCAAAAAAATTATATATGTATACATACACACACTAAGAGTATGGGACAGGTGTTGTTTTTTGGATATTTATTGGGTGGCAGGCACTCTAATAAGTTTTACATGGATTAGCTCATGTAATCCTCACCACAACTTTTCTTTCTCCTAAAGAAAACTCACATTCTGTAGAATCAATCATTTGCTGAAGGAATGAGGATTATGTGGGAAAACTGTTTAACCTGACTATTCAAAATTTCTATCAACATTGTTATTAGAGCACTAGCCAAAATAATAGTAAATCTTAATAGTAAATACCAGAATGATTAAAGATCTAAACATTCTAATAAAGAAATAATAAAATAAATACAATATTTTAATTTAAAAATGTAAGATAAAGGTACCTTATAGATGGACCCTTGTATTAGAATATTTCATGAGAGAGTTTGTGGCTATTTCAAACCAAAAGGACTTAGATACCACTGGAAACTATTAGAATACTGCTGATTTTCTCCATGGTTTATTGTGTTCAACTCTTTTGCTATACTTTGCATCCAGCTTCTGCTACTTAGTGGCACCTAACATTAATATACTGGGAAAAATTGCTTATGAAGCAATGTGACTTCTGCATTATGCTAACATCATTCTCCGTATGTTAATCTGACATTAGGTAATTCACATTAAAGAAACATATGCTATTGTAGAACAGACTATGTTAATATCCTCATCCTCTAGATAAGGAAAATGAGACTTACATCATTAGGTAACTTGCCCAAAGTTATTCAGCTAATAAGTACTGAACCTGGGATTTGAGCATTGTGATTCCAGACACTCCTAACTACTAGTGGCTCTTTGGTATAATAGACCCAAAGAAATGAAGGCCCACTTGAGACCAGATAAAGTATGATAAAGACTGTGGCTGCATGAGAACTTGCAGTGGACTATCTTTTTAGAATTACACAATTTAAATTATTACAGAATCAGACTGAAAATTATCTTAGATGGGTCAATTTTTCTAAAATTCTGATTTTTAATTGCTTTAACCTTGGGTTTACATCTCAAAAACAATCACCATGTCAGAGTTGTGAAGGTATTCCAGGATTAAATAATGTAAAATAGTAAGCACTATTTCCATGGCTTACTTTGGCGTTAGCCTCAGCAGGATAAGTAAGAGAAAAGGCATGTACATTCTCTTAGTTATCTATTCATTTATCTAATCTTTATTGAGTACTTTCTAGTTGTTGGGTTGTATCAACAAAAAAAAAAAAACAAAATCTGTGCTTTTAGGGGCTTATATTCTAGAAGGAAAAAAAGAAAATATACAAATAAATGTATAATGTCAAGTAGTAACAGGCACTATTTAGACAAATAGAGCAGTGTTCAGGATGCTGGTGGTAGGAATAGTAAGATATTACACAAATAGCTGAATGAAGTGAAGGGCTGGGGAGATACATTTGAATGTATCTGGAAAAAACCCTTTAGGATTGAGGGCTGGGTTATGTGGTGCACCAGAAAACGCCAGGTGGTGAACTAGAGTGAGCCATGGAGTTAGAAGTGAGGCCATGGTGGTAAGTAGGGATGAGATTATCATAAGCCATAGTAAGACTTTTGGATTTTATTATGAATGAGATAGAAAATCTTTTTTAATATATTTTGAGCAGGGAAGGATATGAACTGATTCACAATTTAAAAGCCTCAAGGCTCCTGCGTGGTAAGTAGACTTTATATATGTCTATGTGCAAGTGGGGAATTTAAGGATGAAAATAGGCAGAATGGTTCAAGTGGTCCAAATTTGGAGTAAAGTAATAGTGATGAAACTGTTATAAAGCAATCAGTTTCAGGATATGCATTAAAGGTAGAAAAAACACAATTTATTGATATAGATTGGTGTGAACATGAAACCATGCAAAATTCCCATCAACAATAGAAGAAGAAATAGCAAGCTTAATGAACTTAGAAAAAAAAGCAAAATGTCAATAAAAATTGGAATAATGTCTTTAATCATTGTCACATTCCATTCTGAAATATTCAGATTTCTGCTTTCTACCCCAAACATCTTCGGGGTTGGTACTAGTATATTGGTTTTACAGGTTTTTTTATTTGTAGAACCCTTTTAAAAAATAAAATCTTATACCATACCACAATATATAAAATACATCATTATATTTTATTCATGTAGATGTTTTACAAAAATCCAAGCTTGTAACATTTATAATAAATTTATTCAGTTAAGTAATAAGACTATTTTAAAGAATATAAAATAAGTTAGTGCCTTCATGAAACTTAAACCTTTGTTGAATGGCATGATAACTGAATGGATGGATGAATTTATTTAGGGAAGCTTGAAAGTTTCACGAACTAGCACATGGGAAAAAGTCAGTAGCAAACCACTTTACTGCAGCATAGGAAGAGGAAGCTCTGTTTAGATGACTCCAGGGTCAGATAATCACCATTATCCTTCTCTAACCTTCATCTGCTGCAAACTTAATTCAATCATACATGAATAAAGTATTAACATTTGACACAGATAGAATTAATAACGTATGTTTTTACTTTGTATGTTCCTAATATAATAGGATAATGCAAAATCACACTTCTTAAAACACACACACACACAATCAGTAGAATTCTTCATTTTCACCCTTCATTGTTATTTTCACTGAGCTCACTTTTGGAGCTTACCATGTTTTAGAAGAACAAGTACTCAATGACCTTACTTTTGTTATCCATAGTGTACTATTTTTGAAATGCTGTAAGATAGGAATCCATGTACTTGCTATTTTTACCTAACTGTCTGGTTAATCATGATTACAAATTCACCAATTCAGTCAAACAAGGTACAAGCTGGCAAACAGCTTTTAAATATACAGACACTGCTTCAGAGAATTGATTCTACATCTCCTACTCTTAGAATCATTCTGGGTATAATTGTATTTATTCTGATAGAAACCCAACGCACAGAATGCTGACTTCCAAAATCAAAAAGCAAAGGAATGAGACAATAATATTTTTCATTTCCAAATGTTATCTTGATTGGCTTCCTTGTTGGTTCTTGAATGCTTTCCCTAGACATAGCCTTTAAAATACTTTAACTAAAATTTCATTTACAGTTAATCTTTCAGAAACTTTTCAACTATGTCAAGCAAAATAGACATGAATCAGGAACCAATATAAGACAAGATTTACCTGACGAGAATCCTGATAAATATTTCACTTTTGATAAATAAGGCCCTTCCCTGGGAATCTACCTCACTTTCCATGATCAAATGTTTGGGCTGTCACCTTCTTACAAAGATCACTGCCCCTTTTCTTATAAATCTTTCTGCCAGGCTCTACTCACTAACTCACAACTGCCAACTATTCTTCCTTTTTGCTTTTAGAAATGCCTCATCTTTGAATTCATGAGCCTATTCTTTAAATGTGTCAAAGGAAATTCTTGGACTTCTTTATGTTTTATTGTTCAATTGATCTGACTGACACAGTTGCCTTAAGTTCAGTTTAAGGTCATGATACTCCAGAGAACAAATAGTTATTGTGACATCTTCTCCCTTTATTGCCTATAAATAATACATCATCATTAATTGTTGTATCTTATAGTCTTTGAGGAGTTACATTCTTTGATTAAAAACCAATTTCTGACCATTATGATTCAGAATTGTTTTTTTTCAGGATTGAGTTTAATAAAACACATAATGAATATAAATGCTGACATGGATTACTTTTTAAAAAATATTTTAATCTCACCCTTGTTGCAGTGAACAAAAAAGCATGTGCTTAACGACCAGAAAATGAGTCAGTGTATTGATGTGAAACTGAGCAGCTTAATTTCATGTCAAAGGTGAATAATGCACAAGATAAACCAATAACTGAAATGTATCTTAGGGAGAAGAAAAAAAAACTCAACATGGTTTTATTTCTCTGAAATTATAACATCATAAGCCTGTAATCCACTTTTGTAGCAAAGGGTCTATAGATATTGTTGAATATGTTCTTTGTTCATGCATATAGGTTATTTCAATCAACTATTCAGATAAAGCCTTGGTATTGTATTTCCAAACATTTTTTTCCAAGTCAGAGTTCAATGTGCTTCATATGGAAATGTGACTAGCACCTCCTCTGGCCCCTTCAATCCCTAAACTATTGCTCCTAATTTGGAGCTGTCTGAAAGGCACATTTCTGATAAGAAGGCTCTTACATGCAAAGTAGTTTATAACTTCTTTGATGTTAGTGCAATGAAGCTTTTGACTCTGCATAAAATTGAAATGATCATTTTTATTAGAAATAAGAGTAGCCCCCGTGAAGTAGGAGAGGGGAATGTCTCCTCAGAAATATTTTCATAAACTAGGCAATTAATGGCAGTAAATTGCTTACTTCAACTATGACCTCTTCAAAGACATGATATGCTCAAATTATACTGGACATTTAATCATATTTCAAATTATAGCTGAAGTTTATTTAAACTAGCTGTAAAATATTACTCTGACTTTTATCCTATATTCATCTCATATTTATCACTTTAGCTCCTTTAAACATTTTCTAAAAACCCATCTTTCCCAAATTTTCTCCATATTATTCTCTTCCTCTCCATTAACTCCTTCCTCTCCGCATTTCGTTTCTTATGTTATCTTCTGATCTTTCCATTTATTTTTCTCTTTACAAGATGCATGCATCTTTCTTTCACCTATGGAGTTTCTTTTTTAAAAAGCTTATTCGACAAACTAGTTATCACAGTATTAGGTAGCAGCACTTCTTCCTAGCTATCTTCCCTATGTGCTTAAAATTTTTTAAGTGAGGAAAAACAGGTGCACTTGGATGGCTCAGTTAAGTGTCTGACTCTTGATTTTGGCTCAGGTCATGATCTCAGGGTCCTGGGATCAAGCCCCACCTTGGGCTCTATGCTCAGCGTAGAGTCTACTTGGGATTCTCTCTCCTCTTCTCTCTCTGTTCCTACCCCTACTCACATTCTCTTTCTCTAAAATACATAAATAAATCTTTAAAAAATTTCAAGTCAGGAAAAACAAAGAGCAGCCACCCGCTACTTTTTTTTTTCCATTTAGGTTTTATGATATTTATTACTACCAACCTTGTTAGACGATTTGGAACCCTGCATAAAGTTGACCTGAGGGTTAAAGCCCAGCATGCTTTCTTTCTTTATTACACCCAACACTTGCATTTCATGTTTTAACCCACTCATCTTTCTGTTTCTGACCATGGTGGGAAGGGGACTTCCAATTTATGCAAAATGGGGTAATAATATTTGGAAAATTATTGTTAATGATAGCATTATAAATTGGGAGATTATTAAATTATAAAATAAGCGTGAGTAAAGATAGGTGGCTGGCATGGGGCAGTTAAGGTCATAATAGACATAGATCCAGATCAACATTTGGATTGAGAATTAGTCAGGGTATTTGGCAAAGTTACTGGTTGGTAGAAGTGTTAAAATTAGCGCATAAGGTCAAGGTAGGAAGACACAGAGTCTAGGGTCTCTGTCACTTGGTCAGAGAGCTGTCAGGTAAAGAGACCTCCTGATAACTTAGAAGTGCATATCTCAAAAATGTCTTTCAGGAGACAGAGTCCCATGCAATTAGGGCTCAGTGGTCAAAAGTAAACTTTCAGGGGGCTGGATGTGTTGTTCCAGTAATGGAGAGTCACAGTATACTTCATAGGCTCTGAAAAATCCTATCCTGTAGAACAATTTTGTTTATGTGACTTTTCCCAAAGCTATCTGACCTGTTAACATTCCATGAATGAACACTCTGGAAACTTAAGCCTTGGTTGCATCCTTACTGCCTCCTATCTCAGCTTCATTTTTCAGGCAGCAAATTCTGTAAGTCCTAGGAATTCTTTCTTCAAAGAATCTCTTGCAAGTCTTCCTTTCTTCCTGCTACCACTTGTTTTCAGATTAGTGGTTCTCATTGTCAGTAGGAGTGAGGAGAGATAGATGTAGCTCACATCAATAGGAGTATGTGTAGCTTGAAAAATCAAGTTCAGCATTATAATATTTGGTGGTTCATCATCAGAATAATTTACTTGATCTCAGAGTTTCCAAAGAGTACTAAAGAAGTGAGATTGATTTTATGTATCAAAAAAGAGAATAGGTTTTAAAAAGTCAAGAAACTGATTTGGACCTTTATGAGGCCTCAGGCATTTTATTAGACTCAGTCTAAATTGTTTCTCTGCCCCTCCATGTACCATGGAGCAATGCAATTATCTGAAAAGGAATAAATGGAAACTTGTTCTCATCTCAAGAAGCTATAAATATGCACTGGAAACCAAGAGTCTGTTATAGAACCAGTTTAACTCAGGCAAGATAATTACTTTCTATGGATCTACTCTACTTGTTTGCAAAATGAGTGCACGGGTTTGATCAATCTCAACTTATATAAATTTAACATCTCTTTCCTACTCAAAAATCTGGAATGCATATTACTATCCCTAATTCTAGCTATAGAACAAATCCCATCTTCTTAGCTAGGTTATTTAAGATATTTCATAATCTATCACAAATCTGTCTTCACAACTCTTTTTCCACTAGTTCCCTCTGTAAGCTCTCTGCTCTTGTCAGATTTTTCAGGTCATCATTGCCTAAATAACCATTGCTTATTCCTATCACAGAGCCTTTATTTATGACAGTCTCATTTTTGGAAACTTCCTACCACTTACTTCTTTTCCAACCATACCACATCCATGTCTTACTTATTTCTTAAGAGTTAATGTACACCTGAACTTTCTGTCATCATTCTAAACAATAGCAATTTCTTCCTAATTAATTTTGTGTAACAAAAAATTTTAAGCCATTGATTATTCTCATAATGTTAAGATCTTGTGTATTTAAGTATATCCTACTTCCTCCACTGAAGTTGTATGTGCCAGCAAGGCTAGAAATTCTCTCACTTCAATGGCTTTCTCACAATGCCTAACAATATATACCCATGGTATATAACAGTATATACCCAATATAT
Organism: Nyctereutes procyonoides; assembly: GCF_905146905.1. NCBI lineage: Eukaryota > Metazoa > Chordata > Mammalia > Carnivora > Canidae > Nyctereutes > Nyctereutes procyonoides. Next base: position 3,711 of record NW_026574871.1, on the reverse strand, counting down.
ATAACAATATATACCCAGTAATAAATATTTATGAATATTTGGGTATTAATTATTCATGGAAGATCTAGAAATCCACAATAGGGTGTATTTATATCAAATTCAAAGCTTCATCAAAAAACTCAAAATGGCTGACCCTTAGAAAATTGTGAGAAATGTGATTCCATTATTTTAGACTGAGACAGTGAACTTCCTCACTAACTTACTCAAAATAGAAGCTAATTCAACTTCTCTTTATTTTCAAATTTGAAAGGACACTCAGCATTTCTTGATTCAAAAAGTAAGTTCATGGGCACTTAGGTCGCTCAATCAGTTAAGCATCTGCCTTCTGCTCAGATCATGATCCCAGTGTCCTGGAATATAGCCCTGCTTCGGGCTCCCTGCTCAGTGGGGAGTCTGCTTCTCCCTCTGGCATCCCCCCTGCTCCTGTTCTCTCTCTCTCTCGCTCACTCTGTCTCTTTCTCTCTCTCTCTCTCTCTCTCAAATAAATAAATCATAAAAAAACAAAAGATAATTTCAAATATATGAAAACATGAAAAGAAGAAACTGATTATTAAGCATTCATAATTTATTTTTTTAAGATTTTATTTATTTATTCATGAGAGACAGAGAGAGAGAGAGAGAGAGAGAGAGAGAGGCAGAAACACAGGCAGAGGGAGAAGCAGGCTCCATGCAAGGAGCCTGATATGGGACTCGATCCTGAGACTCCAGTATCACACCCTGAGCCGAAGGCAGACGCTTAACTGCTGAGCCACTCAGGTGTCCCTAAGCAGTCATAATTTAGTACAAGTGATTTTATTATACATTTTTAATTCTTTTGCTTAAAGTATCTTTGTTTTAGAATGCATCTACATCTTAGGAATGAAATATCAGTAGATATTTTAATTATATTTTTTGGACTCTGGCTTTGTGTCTAAAGATGTTGTTTTATTTATAGCTATAGACTTAGCTATCTAAAGGTCCACATTCCAATTGCTTTATATGATGTCTTAAAATTATCTTACTTATTGTTCATCTTTGTATTTGTTTAGCATCCATTCTCTCCCTACTATAATGTAAACTACCAGGCCACAAGAATTGTGGCCATCAGATCACCATGGTATCTTGGTCACTACTGTACTGCCATATTAATAGGTCTATGTAGGTAGTCAGAATCTATCTTTTGGGTTTTTTATGATTTTCTAAACATTTTTATTTAAATTTTAGTTAATGTATGTGCAATATTGGTTTCAGGAGCAGAACTCAGTGATTTATCACTTACATACAACATCCAGCACTCATCACGAATGCCTTCCTTAATACCCATCACCCATATAGCCCATTGCCCACTCACCTCCCTCCATCCACCCTCAGTTTGTTCTCTATAATTAAGAGCCTCTTATGGGGCATAACTGGGTGTCTCAGTGGTTTAGATCTGCCTTTGGCTCAGGTGATTCTCGGGTCCTGGGATCGAGTCCTACATCAGGTTCCCATGGGGACCCTGCTTCTCCCTCTGCCTATATCTCTGCCTTTCTCTGTGTCTCTCATGAATAAATAAATAAAATCTTTCTTAAAAGCCTCTTTTGGTTTGTTTCCCTCTTTCTTTCCTCCTTTTTCCCCTTTCCCATATGTCCATCTGTTTTGTTTCTTAAATTCTACATATGGGTGAAATCATATGGTCTTTGTCTTTCTCTGACTGACTTATTTAACTTAGCATAATACCCTCTAGCCACATCCACATCATTGCAAATGGCAAGATTTCATTCTTTTTGATGGCTGAGTGATATTCCATTACACACAAACACACACACACACACACACGCATACACCCCACATTTTCTTCATCCATTCATCAATCGATGGACATTTGGGCTCTCTCCAGAGGTTAGTATTGTTGATAATACTGCCATGAACATCGGGATGCCTATACCCCTTTGAATCTGTATTTTTGTATCCTTTGCATAAATATCTAGTGGGGCAATTGCTGGATCATAGGGTAGGTCTATTTTTAACGTTTTTTAAGTAGGCTCCACACCCAGTATGGAGCCCAATGTGAGTCTTGAACTCATGACTCTGATAGTAAGACCTGAGCTGAAATCAATGGTCAGACATTTTTTTTAATTTTATAAATTAATTTTTATTGGTGTTCAATTTACCAACATTCAGAATAACACCCAGTGCTCATCCCGTCAAGTGTACCCCTCAGTGCCCGTCACCCATTCACCCCCACCCCCCGCCCTCCTCCCCCTCCACCACCCCTAGTTCATTTCCCAGAGTTAGAAGTCTTTATGTTCTGTCTCCCTTTCTGATATTTCTCACACATTTCTTCTCCCTTCCCTTATATTCCCTTTCACTATTATTCATATTCCCCAAATGAATGAGAACATACACTGTTTGTCCTTCTCCGGTTACTGTGGCCAAGTTCAAAAAGGGTGTTGCCTGAGTTCTCCTCTGGGATTTTGATGGAATCTTGTCTCACATTTAGATCTTTCATCTATTTTGAGTTTATCTTTGTGTATGGTGCAAGAGAGTGGTCCAGTTTCATTCTTCTGCATGTGGATGTCCAATTTTCCCAGCACCATTTATTGAAGAGACTGTCTTTCTTCCAGTGGATCGTCTTTCCTCCTTTATCGTATATTAGTTGACCATAAAGTTCAGGGTCCACTTCTGGGTTCTCTGTTCTGTTCCATTGATCTATATGTCTGTATTTTTGCCAGTACCACACTGTCTTGATGAACACAGCTTTGTAGTACAACCTGAAATCTGGCATTGTGATGCCCCCAGATATGGTTTTCTTTTTTAAAATTCCCCTGGCTGTTTGGGGTCTTTTCTGATTCCACAGAAATCTTAAGATAATTTGTTCTAAGTCTCTGAAGAAAGTCCATGGTATTTTGATAGGGATTGCATTATACGTGTAAATTGCCCTGGGTAACATTGACACTCTCACAAAATTAATTCTGCCAATCCATGAGCATGGAATATTTTTCCATCTCTTTGTGTCTTCCTCAATTTCTTTCAGAAGTGTTCTATAGTTTTTAGGGTATATTTTGAGAACCATTTGAATGGTAAATGGTTCTCCAACCTTTTATTTTCAGGTTGTAGGTGTCCTTCTGTCTAAAATGAGTCTCTTGTAGACAGCAAATAGATGGGTCCTGCTTTTTTATCCAGTCTGAAACCCTGCGCCTTTTGATGGGGTCATTAAGCCCGTTCACGTTCAGAGTTACTATTGACAGATATGAGTTTAGTGTCATCATGATATCTATTTAGTCCTTGTTTTTGTGGATTGTTCCACTGAACTTCTTCTTAAAGGGGAATTTTAAGAGTCCCCCTTAAAATTTCTTGCAGAGCTGGTTTGGAGGTCACATATTCTTTCAGTTCCTGCCTGTCTTGGAAGCTCTTTATCTCTCCTTCCATTTTGAATGAGAGCCTTGCTGGATAAAGTATTCTTGGTTGCATGTTCTTCTCATTTAGGACCCTGAATATATCCTGCCAGCCCTTTCTGGCCTGCCACGTCTCTGTGGAGAGGTCTGCTGTTACCCTAATATTCCTCCCCATGAAAGTCAGGGACTTCTTGTCTCTTGCTGCTTTAAGGATCTTCTCTTTATCTTTGGAATTTGCAAGCTTCACTATTAGATGTCGAGGTGTTGAACGGTTTTTATTGATTTTAGGGGGGGATCTCTCTATTTCCTGGATCTGAATGCCTGTTTCCCTTCCCAGATTGGGAAAGTTTTCAGC